>NC_083326.1:24671928-24971928 GCF_963455315.2 Globicephala melas | reverse complement strand
ACTTGTTCTTTTGGCCAATGCTCGGTTGACGTTTGCTGAATTCTCTGAAGGAACATTCCCCCTCAACACACCGGAATTCAGATGAAGTCTAAAGCCTGCTTCCGTCGCGTATCTCGGCTCTGCGATCTGGTGTCTCACCCCGGACCTGGTGATGCTTCTGGGGGATCACGCCAGAGGAATTAAATTGTTGAGTTAGTCAGGTGTTAGGTTATGGTCCCAGTGCCGTAAACCAGCAACAAACTCAGCAATAATAAAAACATAAAAAACAAGATAGGTGTTTGAAAGAACGAACCCCCATAGGCCAGTATTTATGTTTTAATTTTATACGTCTTAAATCTCAACCTCAGTATGTACTTTTAGAAGACAAGATTTTTGTGCTGATTAATTAATGTATCTGTGGTTGACTTATGGATCATTGAGCATAGGAACCTGTTTTACTTCATTTGGGATTATAGCGCCCCCTCTCCTTACTCACAGGAACTTCTGTCTCTGGAAATGAATTTGCCAATATATGTAACTAATTATTTGATGGGGCGGAGTATCAAGGACAAGCAGGGCACGTCTCTTCATTTTTCTATAATCACTTCCTTAAATTTGCTCTTTCTGAGTGTCCTTTATATCCACTTCACTGTAGTTTGGGCAGAACCAAAGCTTTCTTCTCCATGTCAAGATCTAGAAAATCCAGTTCAGTGCATTTCAGAACTTCTCTCTTCCATCTACTCCAAAAGATGTCTCTCCTTCACCCAGCTCAGGTCTGCGAGGCACCTGGAAGCCCTGAAGTGGTCGGAGGGCTTCACTGTCCTGCTGGCACTACCATCTCGTCCTCACCACCGGCTGTTCCCAGTCTCCTTCCTGAGCAACTGGTCTTCACGTACTGGGCAAGGAGAAGGACCGGACTTCAAAATAAAAAGACAAAACATTGCTTATTTGTCAGGTACAGTATATATTTTCTTGGTTAACAGTGACAATGGCTGTATCAAAAGATGTTATTTCTGGGTTCTTCAGAAGCCAAAGCTCTTAATTTTAATATAGTTGAATTTATGTCAGCATCTTTTCACATGGATCACATTTATTGTCTTTTAACTAAGAAGTCCTTTCCTATCATAAGTCATAAAGATCTGGTTCTGTATTGCCTTTGAAAATGTTCTTTTTATAATGGAACTTTCATATGCCAGGCAATAATTTGGGCATAGGTTTAAGTTCCATTTTAGTTTGTCCATGTGGATTCTGAATTGACCCAGTATCATTCATTTACAGACTACATATCCCTACTCACTCGCTACCCCAGCTTTGCCATTAGTCAGATTTCTATTTGGGGTTTGTCTCTTTGGAGGTTCTTTATTTTTTCATCAGTTTGCCTATCCCTGTTTTAATATCACATTATCCTAATTCATAAAAAATGACACAGTAATTCTTTATTTTTTTAAATAGATCTTTATTGGAGTATAATTGCTTCACAATACTGTGTTAGTTTCTGTTGTACAGCAAAGTGAATCAGCTATATATATACATATATCCCCGTATCCCCTCCCTCTTGTGTCTCCCTCCCACCCTCCCTATCCCACCCCTCTAGGTCGTCGCAAAGCACAGAGCTGATCTCCCTGTGCAATGCTGCTGCTTCCCACTAGCTATTTTATATTTGATAGTGTGTATATGTTGCTGCTACTCTCACTTCACCCCAGCTTCCCCTCCCCCTCCCCCCCGTCCTCAAGTCCATTCTCTATGTCTACGTTTGTATGCCTGCCCTGCCACCAGGTTCATCAGTACGACTTTTTTTTTTTTAGATTCCATATATATGCGTTAGCATACGGTATTTGTTTTTCTTTTTCTGACTTACTTCACTCTCTGTGATAGACTCTAGGTCCATCCACCTCACTACAAGTAACTCAATTTCATTTGTTTTTATGGCTGAGTAATATTCCATTGTATATATGTGCCACATCTTCTTTATCCATTCATCTGTCGATAGACATTTAGGTTGCTTCCATGTCCTGGCTATTGTAAATAGTGCTGCAATGAACATTGTGGCACATGTCTCTTTTTGAATTATGGTTTTCTCAGGGTATATGCCAGTAGTGGGATTGCTGGGTCATATGGTGGTTCTATTTTTAGTTTTTCAAGGAACCTCCATACAGTTCTCCATAGCGATTGTATCAATTTACATTCCCACCAACAGTGCAGGAGGGTTCCACACACTAATTCTTGATACAGATTAAGAGAAATCCCCTAACCTTGTCCTCTTTTTCCAAGTCCTTTGAACTTCCCCATAAATTTTAAAATAGGCTTATTACTTTATATAAAATTATGCACACACAAACATATACACACACATGCATCTTAAGAATTTTATTGGAATCACATTGAATCTATAAATTGACTAGGTTAGAAGTCATATATTGAGAGAGAGATTTATACTATAGTATAATGTGTATATATATATATATATATATATATATATATATATATATATATATTAGTAGTAGTTAGGGTTTTCCAGAGAAATAAAACCAGTAAGATGTATGTGTGGAGAAAGAGAGAGAGAGAGAGATTTAAGTAATTGGTCATGCAGTTGTGGTGGCTGGCAGAGAGACCCAGGGAAGAGTTGATGCTGCAGCTGGAGTCTGAAGGTGATCTGCTGGCAGAATCCCACCTTCCTCAGGGGCCTCTCTTTTCCTTAAGGCCTTCAACTGATTAGGTGAGGCCCACACACATTATGGAGGGTAATCTGCCTTACTGATTTAAATCATAATCTCATCTAAAAAAGTATTTTCACAGCAACATCCAGACATGTTCGACCAAATAGCATATGTTACATATTACTCCAAGAAGGAGTGTTTTGTTTTTTTAATTTTTTTTGAGTTTTCTGTGCACCAAAGCAGAATTTTTGAAACAAGTTTAAGTGTTCCTTTTCATATTGATTTTACTGATTGTTTTACTGTATCAATTTCTCCGTTTGGCAATTCAAACTGCCTTAGAAAGACAGATCTAACAGAGAAGGAGAGGACCTGTTTTTATCCCAAACTTTACTTCAAAGTCTGTGACATAGTTAGAGTGGGCTGTTATACTCCTTTCCCAGAATCTACAGTTTAAAAGTGTGACACTGTGTTAGATAAAATGCAGTTACTATAAAACTGGTATTTAGATATCTACCAGGTTGTACCCTAATTCCATTCCATTTAGGATTCCTGACCCCTGTGTGTCCCAAAGTGTCCTTCTGGCTCCAACAAAAGAGATTTTCTTTTTCATGAGGGGACGTGTGCAATAATTAAGTGACATATTTTCTTTCACCATTCATGCAGCTTCTGATAGAGGTCTCTGCCTTAATTCTGTCCCGTTGAAGTGCTGGACTTGCGAGCTATTGCCATCTTTTCCTCCTTTCTCCTCTGCCCCCATCTGCCAAGGCCAGCTCATTGCAGATGTTGAGAACTCTCCTTCGCTCTCTTACAGTTATTTCAGCGGCAATGTATGTGTCCAGGCATACGTCAACCATAACGCTCTTTCAGCTAGGATTAACTAAGTATCCTCTTGTTGATTCCATTTCTGGATGGGCTTGACCTGACAGATGAGGTCATTCTTATTTCATGGGACGTTGATGCTGTTGTGTGTGTCAAGCCAGCCAGGCAGTAAGAACAAAAGAGACAGTTTGATGAACAGGTAGGCAACCTGGCATGTCGTGCCCGTGGCAAGTTTTCCTTTCATGGAACCTGGCCAGTTGGTTTTTCCTCTTATTTCTCTCAGGATGTTTTGTTTTAATTTCATTGGGCATGCAAGAGACTGGAATATTTATCTCTTTTTCCTGATTTTATGCCATTTACCTATTGACCGCCAGAGAATCCATCAACAAATAAATAAACATTGGCAGAGATGAACCCGGATTGGCCACATTTACCTCCCTCAATCTAGAGGGGATGGCTACGACGTTATCTAACTCACAAATACGTAATTATATTCATACTATTTTGATCTATTTGCTTGGCAAACTGGATGTGATGATTAACATTTATGTGTTCCTTGCCAAAAAGTACAATGGCATGTTTGGATACATGATCTCAACTGCAGAGCCGTTTACAGTTTATTTCTGTATGCCATATCATAGAGCTAATCACTTCTAGGAACTTAATGCCAGGAATAGAAAAGACGTAATGGAGCTTTACCCACAGCCATTTAGGAATAAAGGATAATGTCTCTGCAAAGGATGTTTTTAGAAAGGGAAATACGGTTCCTTTTTCACGACTCTTTCCTTATTTCAAATTTAACGCGTGTTTATTTTAAAATCATAACTTAAAAAAAAGAAAATTGAGTAAATAAAATTAAAATGTTATCTATTTTAACGTTCTGCCAGAAATTTTGCCCTCTTAACCCATTACCTTTCTTCCCATCCCGGCTCTGTTGCCTCAAACAGATTCATATGCATGTGGGAATTCATATGCGTGGGCTTTATGAAAAATGATCTTCTCCAATTTAGTAATTTAATGGGCCAGAAATCACAAAACCATCTTGAAGAATAAAGATGAAAAATTTACTCTACTAGATATTAAAAAATACTATAGAGTGAAATAAGTAAGACCATGAACTATTGGCATTTGAAAAGACAAATGGACCAATTGAGAATCCAGAGATCGACCCATGCATACATACATGGTTACCTGATTTACAAAAACTGGTGCTGTGTAATTCAGGGGGGAGAAATATATCCTGTTCAGTAAATGGTGCTGAAACTATCGTATATCCACATTAGATATCTCAAAGCCCACACAAAGTCATTTGAGGTAGATCATAATCATAAATGTGAAAGCTCAAATTATCATCTCCAATAAGGAGACATGAATTAATATCTCCGTGAATTTGAGTAGACAATAGACTCTTAAACAGAACACAAAAATAACTAAGAGAAAAAAATATACATTTAAGTTCCTTAAAATTTAAAATTAAAAAATTTAAGTAAAAAAAATCCTTATCAAGCAAAAGATACTTCCAGGTAACTGAGAAGGAAATTTGCATTGTAAGACATCATTTTTCATACTAGGTGTCCCCAAGGTGTGGTCTGTTGATCCCTTGCAGTTTTTGAGACACTTTCAGGATGTCTTCAAGGTCAAAACTATTTTCAGAGTAATTGTAAGATAATATTTGCCTTTTTACCTGTGTTGACACTTACACTGATATTGCAAAAGCAATGATGAATGAATTACTGGAGCGCTAGCACAAACAGGAGAGTGATAGCGGACCGCACCTCTGTCATTTTATTCCTCCGTAGGACACACTCATGGCGGGGGGCGGGGGAGGGAAGGCCAATTTTTACATAAGAACACACTTGGTGAGGCAGTGTGTGCCGTGTGTGTGTGTGTGTGTGTGTGTGTGTGTGAAAAAATCTTGACCCTGTTTACGTGTCCTCATAACACAGGAAATGGGAAGCACCCAAAAGCACTTCTTTCCTTTTCTTAAGGAAAGATGACAATTGCCTTTGGGAAGAGCATCTGTGTTTTTCTTCGAGTTTTGAGCATCCACTTGTCTCCTGGACACTATTTTTATTTTAGGGAATGACTGACAGATTGTGTTTTTTCAGACTCGGGTGGTCTGCAAACATTTTCTCAAAAATGATCCAAGTGAACCTGCTACTTCAAGGAGTATTTCTTACAAATGATAAAATTCCAGCTTTCACAAGAAAATTAAAATTATATAAAACTTATATTTGCCACGGTGTGCTGGACAGTCTAGAACGTAAAGTTTTTTCCGTCATACAATGCAAGTTTTACCTATCACAACTGCTTCGTGCAATGGTTTGCTAATTATCTCAGACAATGTTGAACATGCTGTACATACACACCGATTAGTGACGTGTGAATTATAAGATGTGGGGACCATCCTTTCCCCCTTATTCCTCTATTCAGTAACTAAAGTATGATCTTAATAATTATTCCTTCATGCTAATTATTATCTTCTCTTTATAATTGGCCTTTTAAAATAGCCCTGCTTCAAAGGGGGTCTATGGAACGGTTTATCCTCTCTATAACAGAACAGGTTAAAATAAGCAGATGAGCAAACTTAGGAAAGAAAATATTAAGGGGTGAGAAAATAGGATGATATCGTTTGTAAGCTGAGCATTCAAATGGCTTGTAGAAATTTACATTTAGCTTCTTAGAAGCCAGTGAAGGCGTTAAACAATCCAGTTACCTAATTCATTGCAAGTTCATGAGCTACCTTAAGAGAAGGTTTGGTCGGGAACAGCACAGCTATTTCTGTCACTGAAATCCTAAAGAAAATGCTCCACGAGTTCACATCAAGGAGACTCTTAGTGACCTGTAAATAACATTATCAATAAGAAGTTTTGTCCTTACTTGAAGAAAAGTAATGAATGTTCTAGAAGTTTTTCTTAGAATTTTCCTCCTTGCGAACTCATGGAAAAACGCCAAAGCATAGCTTGGTAAGTGTCAAAATCATATGATCCTGGTGCAAAATTCTCAGAGTAAAATGTCTTGATAGAATGTATACTGTTGGTTGTATGTATCCTATTGTTTCTGTTTTTCTGGAGAACTTTTTTTTTTTAGATTTTTATTTATTTATTTTGGCTGCGCCGGGTCTCAGCTGCGACGCACGGGATCTTCGTTGCGGCATGCGGACTCAGTTGCGGCATGCATATGGGATCTATTTCCCCTGCCAGGGATCGAACCCAGGCCCCCCGCATTGGGAGCGTGGAGTCTTACCCACTGGACCACCAGGGAAGTCCCTTTCTGGAGAACTTTGATTAATATACCTTCCCACTGGCATCCTTAATTCCTGATATATCTGTATCTATATCTATATATCTAACATATATAATGGATATGTAGATATAGATATTATATAGAGATATATGAAGAGATTTATTATAAGAAGTTGGTTCACATGATTATGGAGACTGGCAAGTCTGAATCTGCAGAGTGGGCCAGCAGACTGGAGACCCCGGAAAACTGACGGTGCAGAGGAAGTCTGAAGGCAGTTCTCTGACTTGGAGGAGGGGGCATCCTTTTGTTCTTTACATGTCTTCAAGTGATCGGATGAGGCCTACCTTCATTGAAGACAATCTGCTGTACTCTACTGATTAAAATGCTAATCTCCTCCCCAAAACACCTTCACAGAAACATCCAGAATAAAGTAATATAACACCTGGGCACCTTATGGCCTAGATAAGTTGACGCATAAAATTAACCAACATAGAAAGGAAAAAGGCAAAGTTGCCTGCCGGTTCTTGAACATTCCTAGCGGCCCTGTGAGGAAGGAGCCTGCTCTTTAATCTCATTGGCCAGAACTCTGTCACGAGGCTCCACTAGCTGTGTTGGCGCCTAGGAGACTGAGTATTTTAGCTGGACTTATTGCAGTCTCAAATACAGCCAGGTATCTTTTAACAAGGAAAAAAGAGAGAATGGGTAGTGGGTGGGCAATTAGCAGGATCTGACCCTCAAGGGTCACAATTTAAGGGGATTTGATTAAAATTTCAACATTAGGAAAAGGTCAGGTAGGATGAAAATGTAATGAGGTAGGTGGACTTTTGTTTCCATATAAATCAGCTTCATTCTGGGATGAACAGCAGCAAGTATTCAGGACAGAGGGGACTTGAAAGGGTAATTGCAATGTTGCAATTATCATGTCTGACAAATATATGACTTGTGCAATTAATTAAATTTTTACTTGCTAGTCTTCATACAATTCAGAATAGCTTATACAATTAATTCCCTTTCTTATATATATACACACAGATAATTTTCAAAAATTATGTACCATATAAATTTAGAAATGTATCTTTCCTATTAATTAAAGGTTGACTATTAAGAATGACTTTCCAGTAATTGTATGATATTTTTCATTGTTCATTTAAAATATTCTGAAATATCTAATACAGAATAATTATTTTACAATTTCATCAATTCAACCCTAGCTGTTAAAATTTATTTTTCTTTTACACTAGTTTTGAGCCCTTTACTGAAATGTCACTGAACAGTAAGCAACATTTATTTTATGGACTATGACAAATGGGGCAAAGAACTTGGGGAGTGAGGTTTAAAGTAGGCATGTGTTTACTGAAATTTACTGAAATACTCACGTGCTCTCATATCAGAGGCAAATAGTACAGATTGTGTTTCAAAGTTAGATTATTCATTGATATCAACTATACAAATATTTAAATTCATGATATATTTTGAAAAACACTGACACTTTTAAATCTTCGCTATGCAACAAAACGTTCATAGTGCCAAGTACACTACTGTTTTTCTTTTGGTTGGTTTGTTTTGCCTCTATATGTTATCTAAATATCCATATTCACAAATTTTTCTTCTTTTTTAAATTTCAGCTGCATAATTGAGATACATCATGGTATGCCTGACAAGAAGTGTAAAAGTGACACTTACCCAGTGAGCTACAGAATGTTAAATACACGATTTGGATACATTGGGTTTTCATCTAAATCTAAATGTTCCATTTAAATGTTTATCAATATCTGTGTATTTCACAGTTGAAGACGTATTAATTACATATCGAAATATTTTAATAGTAATGTTTTATGCCATATTTTTTTTTAAAAAAAATATTTATTTATTTGGCTGTGCCGGGTCTTAGTTGTGGCACGTGGGATCTCATTGTGGCATGCAGGGTCGTTAGTTGCGGCATGTGGGCTCTTAGTTGCCGCATGCAAGATCTAGTTCCCTGACCAGGGATTGAACCCAGGTCCCCTGCATTGGGAATGCAGCGCCTTAACCACTGGACCACCAGGGAAGTCCCTATGCCATATATTATTCAAATAATTAAATATTTTAATGAAATTTCAGAGAAAAATAGGTTTTGTAGTGTGAGATAATGTAGACCAGTAATTTTCCTCTAATGAGGCTTTCCTTAAAATGCTATAAAGAAGGAGGTGGTATATTTTGGTTTTCATTTTATTTGACAGGAACCTCATCATAATACCATTTTTAGAATTGTACGTTTAGAGTTTAAATCAAGTAGTTCATGAACTTTTATTAATCAAGCGATTAAATAAAGTCATGTTGATTAGAATAATTATTAAAACCATAATAATATGAGTGAATGCTACTTACTACCTCTCTGTAGTTTTAAAATGGAGCTACTGTAGAATTTTCTAATTCAGTGATTAGAGGGAAGCCAAATATAAAGCGATTTTGAAAATATGGTGTCAGCTGCAGAATTCTCTTTCTGCTCTGGTGTGTCTGATCTTTGCTCTCCAAGTTCATCTCTACCACTCTCTTCCTTAGTCTTGACCCTCCAGGTACTTTGGACTACCCTTCCTTCTCTAAGTGTACCAAGCTCTTCCCATCCTCAGAGCCTTTTGATTGCTGTTCCTTCTCATGAGAATTACCTTCCCTGTTCTTGGCAGAACTGGCTCCTACTTGGTTTTCAGATTGGCTTATATGTATGTCCTGCCCCTAATCAGGGCCTCCTATGAATTTATCTAGAATTGTACATTCCCACTTAATTATTCTCTTTAGCATCACATACCATAGAATGTATCAAAATTATAATTTTCCAGTGTTATCATTTTCATTCTCTCTCCCATCCCTACAGACTATAGACACTGTGCCCAGAATCGTATTTACCTCTAAGAGCTGTGTTCTCGGAGCTGGGTTCTTGGAGCTGTGTTCTCGGGGTTCTTTGCATAGTAGGCACTCAGAGGTCTACAGACTAATTGAATAAAATCTAAATGCAAACATCTATGAGAGATAAGATCCATTTGCAGTTAACCACAAATATTATCTCATAAAAACGGAGCATTTGGGGGCTTCCCTGGTGGTGCAGTGGTTGAGAGTCTGCCTGCCGATGCAGGGGACACGGGTTCGTGCCCCAGTCCGGGAAGATCCCACATGCCGTGGAGCGGCTGGGCCCGTGAGCCATGGCCACTGAGCCTGTGTGTCCGGAGCCTGTGCTCCGCAACGGGAGAGGCCACAACAGTGAGAGGCCCGCATACAGCAAAAAACAAAAACAAAAACAAAAACAAAAAAACGGAACCTTTAAGATGTAGCTATCCCAGTGGTAAGGGCATTATTTTGTAATTTGGTAGAGAAATATAGTTTATACTTTAAGCCATTCCTTCAGCTGTGATACTAAAATTCATTCAGTGTAGGTGAAACAATCATAAAGTCTGAGATAGAAGTCTGAATGATTAATATTCAGTTTTCCTGAATTTTGAATAAATATGAATATGGAGATTATCTAGACATAAGTAAGATGTGTAATTCAGAAATGAGTACCTAGTTTTTTCACTTCCTCATTTACAAAGAGCATATGAATATAAAACATTCTGCAGAGCAATGCCTTCCACTGATTAATTTTCTAACAGATGAAAGAAAAGAACAGTGCTTCTGTTAACATTTTGAAATACCATGAACATATATACTCAAGTAAAATTTTATTCAGATAACAGTAGGAAAGGGTTTTATTGTATTTTATTAAACAAATTACATTTTAATGAATTCCAACTGTAAAAGAAGACAATACAATGAGTAGAAATCACTCTTACCTACTCTTCACACGCTCAGGCCCTCGGTCCTCCCTCCTGGCTCACCACTGTCAAGAGTAAAGTGACCCAAATTCAAAATCCTTTAGTGTTTTTACATCCATATATGCATATACACACATACCATTTTTATATTGTCTTTTATGAATGGGATTAAATATATTGTGTCTTCTTTTAGCAATGCGACAGATAGTTTTTCATATATATATATATATCCATTAATGTATTTTAACTTATTCATTTTATAGCCACTTTGTATTTATAACATGATATATTACAATATATGTAGCCTTTGCTCAGTGACAAATATTCACTTTTTAAATTATTAGCTAACATAATGCTTTTCAAAAAATTTTTATTGGAGTATAGTTGATTTACAATGTTGTATTAGTTTCAGGTGTACAGCAAAGTGATTCAGTTATACATATACATATATTCACTCTTTCTTTTTAGATTCTTTTCCCATGTAGGCCATTACAGAGTATTGAGTAAAGTTCCCTGTGCTATACAGCAGGTTCTTATTAGTTATCTATTTTATATATAGTAGTGTGTATATGTCAATCCCAATCTCCCAATTTATCCCTCCCCTCCATAATGCTTTAAAGAACTATCTTAAAGAAATATGTAGAGTGCCCCCTTTTCCACATTTTTTTCATAATTTGATATTATTAATCTTATACATTTTGATTTCTTTTTCATTTTATCGTTTAGTACTGAGGATGAACCTATTTTAATTTTTTTTTTTTTTTTGTGCTGTACGCGGGCCTCTCAGTGCTGTGGCCTCTCCCGTTGTGGAGCACAGGCTCCGGACGCGCAGGCTCAGCGGCCATGGCTCACGGGCTTAGCCGCTCCGCGGCATGTGGGATCTTCCCGGACCGGGGCACAAACCCGCGTCCCCTGCATCGGCAGGCGGACGCTCAACCACTGCGCCACCAGGGAAGCCCCTATTTTAATATTTTTACTAGCCATTTATATTTCTTCTGAGATAACCTATGCATAAGCTTTACTTATTTGTACTTTTTCTTATGCATTATATATATATATATAATATATAATGAATATATGTACATATATATACACTGACAATGTTGCTGAGAGCATTTAATGGGTAAAAGATAGTCACTAATCATTGGGAAATGCAAATCAAAACCACAAGGAGATGCCACCTCATACCTATTAGGATAACTACTATTAAAAAAAAAATGGAAGTCACAAGTGTTGGTGGGCAGGTGGAGAAATTGGAACACTTGTGCACTGTTGGTGGCAATGTAAAATGGTGCAGCTGATATGGAAAATAGTATGACAGTTCCTAAAAAAACCCAGAATTACTATATGATCCAGGAATTCAGTTTCTGAGTGTATACCCAAAAGAATCAATGCCAACCAACCTGAGAACTGTGCATGTGTTGATCATGCACCTCGCAGTCCCCTCCTTCACACTGGCTTTTTAAAACCCCTTGCCTGAAAGCCATCGGGGAGTTTGGGTCTTTTGAGCATGAGCTGCCCATTCTCCTTGCTTGGTGCCCTGCAATAAGCGCTGTACTTTCTTTCACCATAACCTGGAGTCAGTAGATTGGCTTTACTGCACACGGGCGAGTGGACCTAAGTTTGGTTCTGTAACAAATAAAGTGGTTCATTGGTGGTTCTGCTGAGACAGATGTAGCTTTCACTACTCGAAAAATTCAACTGGCTAAAAGTGACTAATGTGCTCTGAGAGATTTGGCTCATTCCTTCTTTGCTATTGTAAATATGGAAGGAAGATAGGCACAAGTTGTTTTTCATAGGCAAGACTACAGAAAAGATTCATTATCTTTCTTGAGAATATTTAAATTCTCCAGTGTACCACAGTCACCTGGTGAGATAAGATTTAGTTATGACTCATCATCAAAACAATTTAATTTATTACATTGGTAATATCACAGCAAAAGCCAAAGGGTTTGTGAGAACTGCTATAGCACATATTACTAGGTGAGGTTGGTTTATTTGGTCAGATAATATATAGGGCCAGACTAATCTGTTAAATTCTTAGATACAACTTGAGTTAAAAGCCAAGAGACATTCCACAGACAGCACAGGACAAATGACTGTCTTTGCTAAACCCTACCAATAAGAAAGATGTGCAATGCCTTATGAGATTGTCTGGGTTTTGAAGGACATATATGCCTCACCTGGGTTTTTTGTTAGCTATTATAGATCAAGTGACCAGAAATAAATATGAATTTAAATGAGAGCCAGGATAAAAATTCTTGCTGAAGGCTGTAGCTCAAGTGGAACTATTAAGAATATATAGTTTCCATAATAACAGATAATGTGAAGCATCTTTTCCTATGCTCATTTGCCATTCACATATCTTCTTTGATGAAAGGTTTGTTCATATCTTTGGCTCATTTATTAATTTGGCTTTTTCTTTCATATTATTGAGTTTTGAGACTTCTTTATGCACTCTGGATTCAAGTCTTTTATCAGATACGAGGTTTTCAAAGATTTTTCTCCCAGTAGAAGGCTTTTATTTCTAAACTCTTACCAGTGTTTTTGTTTGTTTTTTAAGAGCAAAGTTTTGCATTTTGGGGTAGCCCAATTTATCAATTTGCTTTTTTATGGTTCTTAATTTTGGTCTTATATCGCATATAAAAATTTATCACCAAACCCAAGGTCACACAGATTTTCTTCTATATTACCGGAAGTTTTATGTTTTACATTCAAGTTTATAACCCATTTAAATTTAGATTTTGTAGCAGCAGGTCTGAGGTATGTGTCTATGTTATTTTTGGTTTTGCAAATGGACGTCCAATTTTTCCAGTATCATTTGTTGAAGAGACTGTCCTTTTTGTAATAAATTTCCTTTGCACATTTGTCGATGTTAGTTGAAAATGCTTTAGTAGGTCTATTTCTAGGATTTACCTTCTTTTCCATTTATCTACACATTCCATTGTCTACATATTTCCTATTCTCTGTACCATTCTGTCTTTTTCAGAATAAGTCTTGAAACTGTGCACTGTGGACCTGCCAGATTTGCTCTTTTTCAGAATTATTTTGGTTATTCTTGTTCATTTGCCTTCTGAATATATTTTAAAAGCAGCTCACTAATGTCTGCCAAAAAAAAAACTTTTTGAGATTTTTATGGGATAGTGATAAGTCAATAGATTAAGTTGGGTAGGGCAAATCTCCTCACAAATATTGAGTCTTCCTTTCCATGGACATGGCCTAGCTGTCCAGTTATTTAGGGATTTGTTTATTTTTTCCGTCACTAGAAGAAAAGCAGTTTGTTGACAATCTGATCCACTCACCTGAGTCCAGGTGATATGCTTTGCCTTTCCTATCTGAATTTTAGGAAGGGCGGGCTAAGAGTTTTTATTTATTTGGGCTGGTGAGTGAGATAGTGGTGATGATAGAGTTATTTTATTCCCTCTGTTAGTCATAAAATACCTGTTACTGAGAATTCAGCAGGTCTCCTGAGGGCAGAGCTTCTTACTAAATCATACTTGCAACATTTTTCTCATCTGTCGACGCCTCTTCTTTTCCCACTTTCTCCATCCCGTTCTTGTTTTCTTAGCTATATAACATCCTGCCCAAAATGACTTAAAAATGGAGCATCTGAAAGTTTATGGGGGAAAAATTCTCAAATGTATTGGAGAAGCAGCAGACGGGTCCATATGACTTCTCAGAATGACTACTGATTCTTACAGCATAAATATACTCTATTCCTTCCTGTTTTCACAAGCATACAGCCAGATTCTGATAAACAAATCCTTCCGTGCTTGTCTGCAAACTACCTATAGTAACTTAAACTTGGAAAAGTCCACTTCCTTTCTAACCCCGACTGAATCTTCTTAGGTAGTGCAGTCAAGGAGAGTGGACAAGGCATACTTCAGCACTGATCATCCTAGGGTGTTTCCAGTGATAGGATGGAATTAGTTTGTTCTCAAAAGGGCTTCTGCATTCCACAAGCATAAAATAAAGTTGATTTAGGTGATAAAGTGCTGCAGGGCTTTCAGGGATTAATGGAACAATTATATGCTCATTTCAATCACTTATGGTTACCCAGCAAACCTAAGGCAATTAGATTGATTTTGTTTACTCTCTAAAAATATAGGTATAGATATGTACATACATATACACACATACATATGTAACATCATTTATAAATTGTACTGTGTGCATGCGTGTGTACTGTTAAAACTGTTACATAATAACTCTGTTTAAAATCATATGCTGGTATTATCTTTGTCTCCTGTTTTCTTCTTAATTCTTTTTCTTAGAGGTCCCCTGATCCTAATCCTAGAGAAATCCCAAACACAGTACCAAAAATCTAGAAAACAGTTCTCCCAGAAAGCACACATTCTTCAAGGTTTTGCATGGACTATTGACTGGGTTCATTTGAGTATCAATTCAAGTGCATTCAATAAATATACAGTGAACATGTTACATAAGGTGACCTACATTGGATGCATTAAGGCATCTTTTAAAATGTGTAAGCCAAAGTCTCAGATTTTAGAGTTCAAACATAAATGAGTACAACATAAATGAGTAAAAATGAAGTAAGATATGATAGAATCCTAAAATGTATAGTCAGTTTATTCATGTGAGCTTAGACAAGAACATTGTGACACCTTTAGGTGGGGTGGGGGGGTAGTTAAGAAAGGGGTCATGAAGGAAGGGTTTCACAGATGAATTTTAGGTATGATTTAACGTTAGTTCTTCTTATTAAGTTATTACTATGATGATGATGAACGAGACCAGCAAAGGTACAGAATTTGTTGTGAGAGGGGAGAACAGCCTTAGCAGGACTGTCTTAGGATGTGGAAGCAAGGACAGCATCTCTGGCCATTTGGACTGTAGGTAACACATGCATAAATCACGTAGGGGGAAGTGAAAGGAAAAGCTAGGACCTAGAAAACACAATATTTTGTGGTTTTAATTGAGCATTATGAGCTCTTAAAGATTTACAAACGGAGGAGCTGAGTTATCAAAGCTGTGCATTGGGAAGTTTATATTAGCAGGTGTGCGTGTAAGTGGATTGCAGAGGGAACCCTGAAAATAGAGGGACCCATGAAGTCACTCTGATTTTCTGGGATGATGATCTCCACACTGAGATGACAAAAGACCCTTTACAAACTGTCTCCAGGGGACCTCTCCAGCCTCATCCATTTCTCCTCGCCCTCCCTTCCCGATAACGAATGCAGACAGACTTACAGTCACCAGGTTTTATGTGCTCGCTCAGGTATCTATGCCTTTGCATGAATCCACACACTGGCACCTAGCACACCTGTACTTACCTATCCAATCTCTAGGTCTCCTCGAAGGCTTTGCTAACTCCTGCAAGCAAAGAGCTCCTTCTACTAGCCCAGACACATCTGCATGTAGTCGCGAAGGGAGAAAGTAGTATTTTTTTTGTTTTGTTTTGTTGCGGTACACGGGCCTCTCGCTGCTGCGGCCTCTCCCGTTGCGGAGCACAGGCTCCGGACGCGCAGGCTCAGCGGCCATGGCTCACGGGCCCAGCCGCTCCGCGGCATGTGGGACCTTCCCGGACCGGGGCACGAACCCGTGTCCCCTGCATCGGCAGGCGGACTCTCAACCACTGCGCCACCAGGGAAGCCCGAGGAAGTAGTATTTTAATCTCAATAGTTTGGGCACTCAGCAGAGAGCCTACCTATTACCACTGATTACAAATTCAGTATTTTAACTTCAATGAATAAAGGACCCTAAATGAGTGGAGTCAATATTTCTTGTTTTTTGAGATGAGAGATGAGGGACATGCTGACCGTGAGATTTCAGTGGAACATGAGATACATCCACTAAGCACGTAGAAATGTAACACTAGATTTCCAAAGTCAGCTTGCGTTAGTAGATAAAAATTAGGGCAATGTCCTCAGAGAGAAGAGATTTAAAGCTGTGGGAGGGTAGAATATCCAAGTGAAAGAATGTAAAAGTTGAAGACATGAACTATGCATTAATGATTTTTTATCCTAGATTTTCAATCATCAAGTTCATATCTATAATTGATTCAACATTTGTGGTTAAGCTTGTTTTAATACTAAATTATACATTCCTCAAGGTTTTGTATTTAAGCGGATAATACGGAACTAAAACATAAGAGCTCTTGTCCTGAGGAGAATCTTGTTCTGCTATCACTGAAAGGCTGTTTAATCAGCCCCAAAATGCTCACATTTGTGGTCAGTTATGAGATAGAAATCAGCACATTTGCCACAGTTAATCCATCTTTTACTTTTTTTTCATTCCTCAGCATTAGAAAAATTACTTCTGGTTGTTACAACCCTCAGAATTGGTATCTTGATCCAATTTATCCCAGCAACATAATCCTCAGAGTTATTAGTCATTGCTATTTCTGCAACAATGTGTCTATTGGGAAATGTTATAAACAGGATTTAAAAGATTATGCTCAAAAGTATTATCCCTATGCTCTAGAGAAGCAGAATCCCTGCCAGTTTAAATTAGGAAAGATTATGAGAAATAAAAAATGAAAATAAAGACAGTATAAAAGGTTTGTTGCAGGCATCTTGATCATTTAATTACAATTTTGTATGAAACATAAGTGCCATTTTGTAAGACATTTAAAGACAACCTTCGGGATTAACTTGAGTTTTCACAAAGAAGTGAATAAAAGTTTGCAGTAGCCTCCGCAATATTAGAATCACATGTACATTTTCTGAAAAGTTTCAGAAGTCATATTTGAAGGCTGGAAGCAATTAAATACAAAATGCCTAAGAATTATTAAATCTTGAATACCTCCATTAAAGAGATTTCAGTGTAATTACAAAATCTTGACTAAAGTGCTTTCATTGTGTGGGCATATATTTTGAAGCTGTATGTTAAACCGGCTTTATTGTACTAAAATCTGTTACTGTTAGTCTCACGGGTGTAGCAAGTTAAGATAACTTTCCTGGACTTCACACTGTAACAGATTTGACCCCTGCAGCGCCTGTTATCAGGGCAATGAGTTCAGGAGGCAGCTGGTCGGAGGAAAGAAGTAGCTTTACCATTTGGCGCTAAACAAAGCCATGTGGTTTATAAATTCGTCACAATCAGTTTAGAAAGTAACAATGTAAGATAGTTACCCTCTTGATTGAAAAATAAGGTAGAATATAGCTACACACGCACAAAAATCCTATACTCTTTCATTCATTCTTTCAACAAATATTTCTTGAACGCTAGCGTTCCAAGCTAGTACTAATATCAACAGCTAAAAAGGGACATAAATAACATTGAGAGGAAGGTGAGCAGAAGAGTAGTAAAATTCAGCGTAAAAGATGGAAAGCTTTTTTTCTTTTTTAATGGGGTGTTTGAGGGAGGTTATGAACAAAGAAAACATAAATTGGCTGAAAAGAAAAGGCATTCAAGGCATTCATTTGGGAATAATTGTATATGCAAAATCGTGAAGGAAGAAATTACCCAGTTTTATATAAAATCAGTGTTTGTTTTGAGTGGAGATTTTGTATTTAGAAAAACACTTTTTTATTTTATTCAAATGGGTTATACTCTAAAATTCCTTAGAGATTATTCACGTTGGAATTTCTCTTCTTGGCAAAGAAAGGAAAAGCTTACTTAAGGGTATATAACTTTACACTTTTTCTCATAAGTTTTCTATTTAAAAAATGCTCATGTTGGGGCTTCCCTGGTGGTGCAGTGGTTGAGAGTCCGCCTGCCCGATGCAGGGGACACGGGTTCGTGCCCCGGTCCGGGAAGATCCCACATGCCGCGGAGTGGCTAGGCCCGTGAGCCATGGCCGCTGAGCCTGCGCGTCTGGAGCCTGTGCTCCGCAACGGGAGAGGCCACAATAGTGAGAGGCCCGCGTACCGCAAAAAAAAAAAAAGCTCATGTTAACATTGTGACTGTTTCAGGAAAACCTAAATTAGCTGCTAATGATCCTCCATGAATATTATGTGAGCGCCTCCAACATAGATCATCACTTGGGGGCTTTCCTAATAGAAATGAAAAGTGAGAGTACTGTGAGAGAAAGAAACTGAGGAGGAAGAAAAATTACTAGTCAAAAGAAAGCAGATGACTACTTTGTATTTCTGCATCAGAGCTGATTAATTCTTGATTTCTCATTAATTAAAAGTCGGGGTCCCAACCTATTCGATTCCTGTGCCGTAAATGTGGACAAATGACTACCTACATAATATTGGTATACCTATTATTAGCATTTATTTTAAACAGTTTAGTTATTTGCAACATGATTTATTATGTAAGTGAAATAATTAAATATAAAACCAAATTAATCTTGGCTTAGTATCTTACCTAAAACTACAAAATGCTGTAGATTAATGATAATTATAATGAAAATTTCAAAGAAAGAAAAATTATTTAACCTGCTTCAAAATCTCGATAGAGGCCACTGTGGTAAAACAAGATCTATTTTAGTGATAGGTACATACACAAACATACACACATATGACATAAAGATGTCAAGGTAGAAATGGATGTATCGATATATATCCTATTTAATAGATGCTTAGTCTGAAACACTTTTCTATAACAGGAGTATACAGACTTTGGTGCTAACCTAGCAAAGCTAGAATTAAAAAAAAATAAATTTGTATTTATATTTGTAAAGCTAGGCATTGCATAGGCTCTCGCTTTATGATTTTGTAAAGAAGGTCACATTTTTCTATTTGCTTTTCTAGGCTATCTTTTGTCTTGTTCCTACAGTTTTATTTAAGCATGAGGCTTCTTTGTTTAAGTTATGACCACTTTAGAAATAAAAATACCCTGCAATGGGCCTGCCCAAGCCCTCTGTCATTTTTCTCTTTTCTCTCCTTAGTAGGGAGAACTGTCTTCTGTTTCTCAAAATTCAAACAAAAACAGAACTTTTCCCATAAGAAATGTCCTAGACAATCCTGTTCCCCAAATGAAAAACAAACAAACAAATCTGGGCCAGTATTTCTTGCATTCTAAAACTAAGTGTGAGAAAGGTAGTGTGAGTGTAAGGTTTACAGTTTGGAAAATTGAAGCATTAGAAAGAAATGATAGACTGCTTCCACTGCTTGACTAATCAGAGCCACTCAATCAGAGCCCAGCTTACACAGGCCACTTGTTATCAATTGTAGATGTCTATTTCTGAATCTTCTATGTTTTGCATTATCTTGGGAACAAACTAGAAGAGATGACAGCTACCAAGTCACTTGCAGGGGTGGGGGACTCCCAAAGAAGGACTTCCTCCTCTGTGAGTGGGTCTTCAAAACAGTTGTGGTGGTGAAGGTGATGGACTGAGGGGGAAGGAGGGGAAGAAGGAGGAGGAGGGGAGGGGAGGGGGAGGAGGAGGGGAGGGGAGGGAGAGGAGGAGGGGAGTGGGAGGAGGAGGGGGAGGAGGAGGGGAGAGGAGGGGAGGAGGAGGGGAGGGGAGGGAGAGGAGGAGGGGAGTGGGAGGAGGAGGGGGAGGAGGAGGGGAGGGGAGGGGAGGAGGGGAGGGAAGGGGGAGGGGAGGAGGAGGGGAGGAGGAGGGGGAGGGATGGGGAGGGAAGGGGAGGAGGAGGGGGAGGGGAGGGGAGGCGATGGGCAGGGGAGGGGGAGGAGGGGAGGGGATGGGGAGGGAAGGGGAGGGGGAGGAGGAAGGGAAGGGAGGGGAGGAGGGGAGGGGGAGGAGGAGGGGGGAGGGGAGGGGAGGAGATAGGCAGGGGAGGGGGAGGAGGTGCATTCATTTAGTTGCTCAATGCCAGGGTTTACCTACATTCACTTCATTAGTCCTCACTACAGTCTCACGTAGTAGTAACTCATTTTATAGATGACAATAAAAATTTTTAAATAATGTGACCAATGTTGTATTACTAAGTGGTGAAGCTAGGGTTCACCAGAGCTCATGCTGATACCAAATTCATACTCCCAAACACAGTCTTCCCCAGTCTCTCAGTAGACCTCCCAGAAGCTCAAGTAGCCTCAGGTAGCCACTGAGACAGAGAACAATTGGTCCTGTCTAATAGCATAATGGTTCAACTGCTCCCCTCTGACCTAACTGTGCATTGACGTAGGGTCAATTGGAAGTATTTTACTCAACTTGGTTTTAATGCGGTAGCAAGTTGTATTTGAAATGGGAAGTGGTTATTGTAAAAATCTCAGATAAACTAGGTATATTCTGGGATTTCATAATCATTCTGATGAGACATAAAACCAGACTAAATAATTCTGAAAACTTCCCTCTGCCTGTTTACTACATAATATTCAAATCTACTAAGTGTAAAGAATTCAAAATAGATTGCTGGTAGCCTTGTGTTTTCTCTCTGCCTCTAGATAATTTATTTAATAGTTTAACAAACATCCTGGTTGATATTCATGTTTTCAAACATAGTGAGCCAAGCATCATTGGCACCCCTTGGTGGTTGGATTTCATATAGGTTATATTATATGAGCTTTTTAAAATGTCTGTTAAGTGTATCTTTGGTTGTATTGCCCCCATCTGATTTAGACATTGAATTTATACTGTCTTCCTAAAATTAATTGGACAACTTTCTCTGATTTTACATCAAATTATCAAAGAAATAGATATTATCTGTTTCTTGAAAGTTTGATGAGACAACTTGTAAAACAATCTGGACTTGGATTATTTTGAGGCTAGATCTCCTATTACCACTTTTTTATGGTTAGTCTCCTCAAACTTTTATTTATAAAAATCGTATTTTATTATATAGACTAGAATTTGTTAGTATGTATCGGTGCCCAAATTATTTTACGATAAATTGCCATTATGTTTGGCTTCACTTCCCCTAATCCATTGTGTGTTTTGCTTATTTGTTATTTTTTGTCTTTTACAAATCTAGTCTTGGCATAGGTTATTCTGTTTTGTTACCTATTTCACAAAAACCACTTTTATTTTTGTCAGTTGTCTCTATTGTACCAATATTTGTTGTTTTTTTCCCTAAATCAGTTATTGCCCTTATATTTATTATTTAGCCTGGACTCTTGGAACAGTGTCTGGCCCACGGTAAGCACTTAATGCCCGTTAGTTGCTGTTATTGGCTAATCTCCTTTCCTCCAACCTGACTTTCAAAGTAATCAGTGTTAACAGTTTGGTGTCTATTGACACACACACACCCACAGTCATGTGCAGCACAAGCACAAGTGTACGTGCACACACAAATTGTATTTTATTTTCTATAAAAAATTTGGCATTAAATTGACACTTTGCAGCATCTTGTTTACTTTTATGTTTGCTGAAACGTATAATTAATAATCTCTTGGAAACACATTTCTGTCAAACTGCTTTATTTTAGTATCTGTTAGTTGTCTGAAATGAATATTCTATCATATTAGTTGTCTGAAATGAACATGCTATCATTCATCCAAACTTTACCTGTTCTTAATCATTCTGTTTACTTTTGAGATGCGATGTGTTTTTTGTTTAGTTTGTTTTATTTTTATTTTTTATTTTTTGCCACTACACTCAATGTTGCATAAATATCCTTGTATATGGTCTATAATTTCTGTTGAAATAAACTCCTGTATATAATAATATTTTTGGACCAAAAGATGTGTGCATTTTGAATGTTAATATACAAGGTGAGATTCCTTTATAAAGTGTGGCATTTTATTCTCCTAACAGCAAGTATCAGTCTAGTTTTCCTCCTAGCACAGGGTGGAGCCTAAAACATGCTGGAATTAAACTATCTGGGTCAAATCTCAGCTCCACCATTTACTAGATGGGTGCTTTGGTTAAGTTTTCTAAGCTCTGTGTCTAAATTATTTCATCTGTAATGTGGGGATGATAATAGTAGCCCATCCTCAGAATGTTACAAGGATTAATGTAATAGTAATATTGGTAAAGTGTTTAGTTGTGCCTGGCATCATATGAGAGATCTGTGTTTGTTAAAGAAATTTTAAAACTATAAATGTATAAATTTTGCCATCTAATTGCTTTTTTTTGACATTAATAATTCTCACTTTATTAATGAACTTAACTGCCAATATAAGTAGTCTTCTCTATACCAGAAACATTTAGTTGAGAGAAACGCGAAGCAGAAAGGTCATCAAACATAAAGGATTTGTATTCTGGTTTTATGCTGTTAACTGCTGTATTACATTATGTCTCATCTGGACTGAGGGATTAAGTTTTTTTAATATCTTTATTGGAGTATAATTGCTTTACAATGTTGTGTCAGTTTCTGTTGTACAACAAAGCGAATCAGCTATACGTATACATATATCCCCATATCCCCTCCCTCTTGCATCTCCCTCCCACCCTCTCTATCCCACCCCCTAGGTGGTTGCAAAGCACCAAGTTATCTCCCTGTGATATGCGGCTGCTTCCCACTAGCTATCTATTTTACATTTGGTAGTGTGTATATGTCCATGCCACTCTCTCACTTCGTGCCAGCTTCTCCTTCCTACCCGTGTCCTCAAGTCTGTTCTCTACGTCTGTGTCTTTATTCCTGCCCTGCCACTAGGTTCATCAGTACCATTTTTTTAGATTCCATATATGTGCGTTAGCATACGGTATTTGTTTTTCTCTTTCTGACTTACTTCATTCTGTATGACAGACTCTAGGTCCATCCACCTCACTACAAATAACTCAATTTTGTTTGTTTTTATGGCTGAGTAATATTCCATTGTATATATGTGCCACATCTTCTTTATCCATTCATCTGTCAGTGGACATTTAGGTTGCTTCCATATCCTGACAATTGTAAATAGTGCTGCAGTGAACACTGTGGTACATGACTCTTTTTGAATTATGGTTTTCTCAGGCTATATCCTCAGTAGTGGGATTGCTGGGTCATATGGTAGTTCTTAACTGCTTTTTAAATATATATGTTTAAATATGTATTTCCTTAATACCTAGGATATGGAGCCATTTCCTATATTGATAGAACACCTGCATTTTCTTTTCCTATTCTGTTCTTACCTTAGTTCATAGTAAGTGGCTGTTCTGACTCATATTAACATCAGGTCATGGTTCCATTCCTAAGCTTTTGAGAATTTTATGCTACCTTTACACTCTGGTTTTATCAATTGTGGTTTATGCTTTTTAAGTAGCGTTAATTCTTTGTTCCATATTATGTCTGCATAGTTCAGTATCATGAATGCCTATCTGTGATAATCCAATAAAGACACAACAATCTGACTGTTACAATTGGACTCTGTATTCAAGTAATCTAAGAAGGGACTTCGTTCTTTCAGATTCATTGCAAAGGCAGGATCTTTACCTGCTGTGTTCACTGAGGTTTTCCCAGTTCATAAAAGAATGCCTGGCACATAGTCATCTTAAATGAATGGTTGCTGAATGCATCTTTGGATCGTTCCCTTTTTCCAAAGTAACTTTCAACGTAATATAAAAAATCGACAAAGCAAAACAGGTTCTAAACCAAAGCATGCTTCTAGGCTGATTGGCTCAGACTATTTTTTCTGATTATTCATATGTGTGCAAACCTACCAGTCTTTGAGGTCTGAGTGCTGGAACTAGACCCACTCCAGCCTTGGCATAAAAATCCTTCCAACCCCCGTGGGCACCGTAGCCTCAGCTGCTGCTTATGTTTGTTTCTCCTTTTCTGTTTATTTTAATTACCTTGGCTTCTTCTGTATTTTGTTGGTAGAAGAATAGAAAAAAGACAATGCAAAGGACATTACGCAATGCAATGAGGTCAAAGATTACTTGGATTCATGAAGATCATTGAACAAAGAACATCAGTCTAAAAAGCTGGACTTGTGTTCTGACTCAAAGAGTTTAAAATTCTTTAAAAAAATTAAACTGCTTATTCTCTTTGTGAAATGTTTATCTTTCAAAGTTGGAAAGCAATAGATATTGCCAGATCAAAGTAATGGAGAAAAATGTGTAGAGAACAATACGCTTTGCTTTTTATAGGAAGCCAATGTCTTTAATTTTATCAAAGTAATATATATGCATTGGAAAAAGTATAGAATTTATTATCAAAATACCCAAATGAAAGACTGGCCTAGCCCTCTGCTTATTAGCTGGTTAACTTTGGATAAAATTATATAATATAAAATCTTAGAAAGTCAGTTTTATCACTTCTAAAGTGGTAACAATATTTTCTTCAAAAGATCATTGTATGGATTAAATAAGAAAATGTGAACTTGCTTTTTAAAAACTCACACTCTATATAATGTTTATAAAAAACACATTTGTTTTCATAAAAAATCTTCAATAAAAGATATGTCTTGGGCTTCCCTGGTGGTGCAGTGGTTGAGAGTCCGCCTGCCCATGCAGGGGACACGGGTTCATGCCCCGGTCTGGGAAGATCCCACGTGCCGCGGAGCGGCTGGGCCTGTGAGCCATGGCCACTGGGCCTGTGTGTCCGGAGCCTGTGCTCCGCAACAGGAGAGGCCACAGCAGTGAGAGGCCCGCGTACCGCAAAAAAAAAAGAGATATGTCTTGAGCTAATTATTCCCCTTATACCAATATAGAAATGGAAGTTAATAATGTTTTAATCTTGGTCCAAAATTATTTTGTATAGATATAGAGAATTCTAAGAACTGGGCTATAAAGCAAAAAGGATCAAACGCTCAAAAGTTAATCACACAGTGAAATGCATGACAAAAAGCTGGTGGCAACTATCTAACATATATATATATATATATATATATATACACACACACACATACATATATATACCTCAGTTTTCTAATCTGTAAAATAGGAATAATGATAATATCTACTTCATATGGTTATTGAGGGGATTAAAAAATAATACATGTAAAGTACCTAAATTAAGACCAGGTATACAGTAAATACTGAAGACTTGTCGGCTATTCTTCTCTTAGTTTTTATTTGTTTGTGCAGAGCAGTGTTTAGCACAAAGTAAATATTCAGTGGTGGTGAATTATGAGTGATGGAGTGTATGAATATGAGCATTAGGGTTTTTTCCCAAAGGGTCTCCTAATTACCTTCACGAATATTTTATTATCATATGCATTTCTCCTCTAAGCTGCTTGTTGGAAATGAACTGGATTTACAGCTAGGCATTTTGCTTTAAATAAACTGAAAATTATTCAATTATCACGAATATAGGCATATTCAAATACTCTAAAGTTAATTTTTTGGAATGATAGACTATATTTGTCTAACAGAGTTCAGTTACTTAAGATGCCCTAGGAAGTCAAAGTACTTGTATTATGATGATAAACAATTTTCTACTTTATATCATTAAGCATTCATTAATAAACTGCATGTCTGGCCTGAAGCTTTCCTCTCTGGGGACTCATTTATTTATGGTTTCAATTGACAATAGTGTCTGTAGACTCTTGAGTGCTTTAGCATTTGTGTCTCTGCTGGCTGGCTCCAGATTGTGTTTCTTCCTTCAGAACAATTCTAGGGGAATAAATAGAGCCATTCTCCTGATCATGGACAGCTTCACGGGAGGTAGAAAATAAGGTTTCTTTTATCTGGCTTTTGAAAATTCTGTCCTTAAAAATGTAAATAACTGAAAATTCTTGCATTATCTTTTGGGCACTCTCTGAGTTGCGACCATATATGTGTTTAAATATTTGGCCAGCCTTGTCAATTTCATGCATGATTCTATTATGGCTAGTTCTTTTTTTTTTTTTGCAGAGCACAGGCTCCGGACGCACAGGCTCAGTGGCCATGGCTCACGGGCGCAGCCGCTCCGCGGCATGGGGGATCTTCCCAGACCAGGGCACAAACCCACGTACCCTGCGTCGGCAGGCGGACTCTCAACCACTGCGCCACCAGGGAAACCCATGGCTAGTTCTTATACTGGGTGAATGACACGTGTCTTATTAGGAGGACTTTGTGTTAAAATTGAAAGGTGAGGATGGAAACCATTCTGTAACCAATCATTACATATTCCCTATTGAAATGATTTCCAATGTTCATAACACACTCAATAATCAAACTTAAACACATATAGCCTTATGGACCTCTATCATGATTACTACTCAGATGAATTAAAAATCATTATCCATTCACTTATTTAATAACTAAAGTATGTAATAAGTGCCTCTACATAGTCTCTGGAAATTTAAAGATAATTAGCAATATCACCAATCTTAAGGAAGTCATGAAAGAGAGAAATAGAATTTAACATTTTATAATGCAAATTGGTTTAGCGAAGGTTGTTATTAGAGAAGAAGATAATAAACATTCTATTTTTCCATCAATTCAGTATTGCTACATTATTTTATCAGAATCATAGTGATATGCTGGACCTGTTTTTAAGCAGGAATGCTCTTTATTTTTGTTATTATAATTTTAAGTTTTCCTTTCTTGATCTCCATACTACACTGGCTCTATTCACTACAGTAGAGGTGGAATATTATAATTTAGCATTAAGGCATGTCCAATACCAGTTCCCTAACCATACGTATGCCCCTGTTTTTCTGAACTTTTAAAATTCTTTGAATAAGACTTGCCCTCTCGTGATTCTAAACATGTGGTTCTCTTCTCCAGGAGCACACATGCTTTTCACGTTCAGGAAATTTTTACTTCTCCTCTGGTCCTTCAGATACCCTTGTTAACTTCACCTGATACTTTTTTGACACATTTAGGTTAAGTTGGATGTCCCTGCTGTAAAATTTCATATCACCATATACTAGTGGGTTATGGTACTTATCACTCTGAATTATAACTTCTGCTTGGCTGTCTGTCTTCCCAACCCCACTGTAAACACCCTGATGAAAGGGGTTTGCAATCTGGCCCACCTCTGTGGTCCTCATGCTTACACGGTGCTGGGAATATAGCAAGCCTTATATCAGTAACGAAATCAGATATTCTGTTAAGCATGTAAACAACACTATAATATTAAGTGAGTGCTTACTGCGTGCAGCTTAGTGCTGAGTAATTTATATGCCTCGGTCTTATTTAATCTTCTGGAAGTGCCATTACTGCTCCCAGCATGGGAATTATACTACAATCCTTTTACAGATTTGGCAACTTGTTCAAGGTCACAAAACTCGTAAGTGGCACAGCCAGAACCGAAACCCTGTCGTCTGTCTGACAACTAAATCAACACACTTGTATGCAATGGATATGTTAATCTCTGAAATTTAGCAGAATCATTAGTACTAGGTTCACATTTGCATATGACCCTTGTGGTTACCTATTGTCAATAATCAATCATGCCTCTTTACCAGTTTCCATAATGTTTTTGGGCTACAGTTTATTCTATGTGAATAAATATATGTGGCAATTTCCAAAGTACAGGAAGCTTTAAGAGAATGACACAAGTACAACTAAAAATAGACATCGGGGAAAATATTTCTATGTGAGTATCACTTTATAGTTATGAAGATAGATATATGACCATCAGCTATGCAGTTTTTTTCTAATAAAGGATGAAACAGCATTGTCTTTTGAACTATTCTATTTGAAGCGTATCGCCCACATAACAGTAAAGTGTAAGATTGATAGATACAGAGATGGTTGGATTTTATTATAAGTGCTCATGAATCTTAGTATGATTGAAGCAACTGGGGGTGATCAAGACACATTATCACTGAATAATAGAAACCGTTCTAAATTTAGATTTGTTTTTTATTTACGTTACTCCCCGTGGTGGCTATAGATTTTTAAAAGAGAATTTGAAAATAGCAAAACTTTTTGTTAAGTATATTAAAAACCATGAAGAATAGAACTGTTCTTATGTTTTCTTCCGGTGCTTTTAACTGTTATCCCTTTTGTCTTCCAAAGCACATGTTAACGGCTGCAAATGTTATAGAGATAACAAATGAAGGGCACATGAATCTCCACTTTGTTATTATCTTTATACGAATTATATACTTTTATACTGATCTTTATGACTATTTTTGGGACTACATGTCCAAAATCAGGGTGTTACAGGACCACACTTCCTCTAACATGGACAGGAGAATCCTTCCTTGCCTCTTCTAGCTTCTAGAGGGGGCCGGCAGTCCTTGGCCTTCTTTAGCTTGTGGAGGCATCACTCCTATCTCTGCCTCTGTTGTCACATGGCCATCTTCTCCTGAGTGTCTCTGCGTCTTCATTCGGTGCTCTAGTCTTACAAGGACACCAATCATAATGGATTCCTACCCATTATGGATTACTAATAGCATACGATCTCATTGTAACTTCATTACATTAGCAAAGATCCTACTTCCAAATAGGGTCACATTCTTAGGTACCCAGGGTTAGGACGTCAACACCATATCCTTTGGGGGCCACAATTCAACCCACAGCAATGCTTAACCAGATATGTACTCAAATTCAATCAGGAGAAGTAAGTACACGCTCCTCCGTGTTCTGGGATTCCAATCTGCAATATGACACTTTTCAATGAAAGGATGCAAAGCTATTGCAGTGTTCAGATCACAGAGTGAGTAGAAATTAACAATGAGATGAGGACAAAGCAGTTTCTTTCTATTATGGGCTTCATATTATTTAAGGCTTTTTATGTATCTCTAACAATTTTTGAGTGAATGACATATTCACATATTTTCCCATTTCTGTCCATCTGCTATGTTGTTGTTGAACGAATTAAAAGTAATTTGCAAACATTTTGGCATTGAGCACCTAATAATTTGGCGAGTGTTGCCTAAGAATAAGAACCTTCCCTTACATGACCACAAGACCTTGATCACATGAAGGACACAGAATATTAGTTCAATATATTATCTAATATATTGTTCATAAATAAATTTACCCATTTTTCCACAAAATTATATTCATAGCTGCTAATTTTCAAACCAGATTCAAAATCTTCATGGATTGTGTTTGATCATCATGTCTCTTCATTTTCTTTTAATCTGGAAGCGTCTCCACATCTTGTTTTGGTCTTTCGTGACACTGACATTTTTGAACAGTCTAAGGCAGTTTTTTGGTAGCATGATTTTTCTAATTGTTTCCACGTGGTTATTAGATTTAGTTAACATTTTTCTTTTTGCAAATATGTTTCACAGATAATAATTTTTATTCCCATTACAAAGTAAATAATATCACTTGTCCTGCTAATTAATGCTTATGCTAAGCTTGGTCACCTGGTTACTTTAATGATAAAGCTAAATTTTTCCCTTCATAATTATAAGTACTAATGTGATTGAGGCTTTGAGATGATATGGGTATGTTGTATGTATGTCTTTGGCACTCAGGGTGATGCTTAGTGGACTAAACTATTAATTTTGGTGTTGGTGTTATGATTTTTGATTTTAATCATTCTTTCTATGTTCTTGAATGCATTTTTCTATAAATAAGACTTTTTCATTTTCTCCTTTCTATCTTTTATTTTCTTGGTCCCTTGGTCTCTTGCTCTTTTTACCATATTATTGTAGACTCCCAGAATCTTATATTTTCTCTAGTTTTTCTAAATCCTGGGGTGAACAAACTACAATGCAGAAGCTGAATGCAGTCCACCAACTGCTTTCATACAAACTGTGAGCTAAAAATGTTGTCAGCAATGTTTAATAGCTATAAATATACAGAAAAACACTTCATGACACATGGAAATATAAATTTCATATGAAATTCAAAGAGGACAGGAGAAGTTGTGTGATGAAGCCAGTTAGAGCTGGACCAGAGGAGGAGAGAAAAACCCTTGTCAGAGATCCAGCTCCTGCAGCAGAAGTGTGAGTGAAGCTAGCAAGAGCCCGAAGAGATACCCCTTGTCCTCTTTCTTCTCTCGTGCTCAGATGCTCTACCTTTGCATCCCACTGGCCAAATTCAGCTAGAAGACAGGTATCAAAGGGGTCCTCAGGTCAGTCTCCGGGACCCAAAGTGAGAGTGTACAGAAGGAATGGGCTGGGGGCTGGTACAGATGAAGAATAGCCAGCATATTGAAAGAGAGTGATTTCTACAGGAAAAAAAAAAAAAGCATAAATGGCGGTCTAAGTCAGGTGCAATTTTTATAATGAAATCAATAGTACTTGACTGTATACTTAAAAATCCCAACTTCTAAAGTGAAATAAAAAAGAGCACAAATACAGTGAAAAGTATTTCGTTTATTTATTTATTTATTTATTTCAACAAATACTTGCAAGCTCGAGAAAGTCAAGCTTGAGAGAGTCAAAGTGTTACCAGACATCTCAAGGTATTTGTGATGTGTACTCCGAAAGTCTGAAAAATTTCTACCCCAAATAGTTAATATTCTTTTTTTGAGTATTTGTAATATGTCACAAGTGATTTATATACTTTATCCAAAGCACTGAGATATTGTTAGTATCATTCTCATTTTGTGGAAAAAGAAGCTAAGAAAGATGGTTAATTTAGATCTCATAGCTAATATCAGAGCTTGATTGAAATCCAGGTCTGCCTACTTCCCTCGAGCAGTTCTGTGTAAGTCCCTTTTCCCTTTACATGTACATCCAAGTGATTCAGGCTCGTACAATAATAAGTGCACGGATGGCTGGGAAATACAATATAACAAAATAACTTCATGTTCACTAAATTTGAGCTTCAACCACCATATTTAACTTTTTTTTTTTTTTTTTTTTTTTGCGGTACGCGGTACTCTCACCGCTGTGGCATCTCCCGTTGCGGGGCACAGGCTCCGGACGCGCAGGCTCAGCGGCCATGGCTCACGGGCCCAGCTGCTCCGCGGCACGCGGGATCTTCCCGGACCGGGGCACGAACCTGTGTCCCCTGCATCGGCAGGCGGACTCTCAACCACTGCGCCACCAGGGAAGCCCATAACATTTATTTAATATCTATCCTTTTCTTACTTGAAGAGATTGTTAAAAATCATGTTGCACTGTAGGACATATTTCTCCCAGGGATTTCATAAGTGAACTTGGCTGGCTAATTTTTTACTCTTTAAAAATATGAAAGGAAGTGTTGAAAGAAATAAATAATAGAAGAGAATGCATGTCAGAGAGTCATTCCACTTGGCTTCCACTACCACATGTAGCGGTTACTTTAATTGTTGTCTGCAAGCAACATTTTCAGTAATTATAAAACTTGAATATGCAATTACTAGGTGTCACAGGCTTTGTGGCTGTTCACGGCCCTTTTCAAATGTAAATAGAGCACAAATACGTCTACACACACAAAGAGTCTCGTCCCCTGCCATTTGACATGACTAACATAATATGCCCTGCTATGTATTTAGGGATAAAAGCTCTGCTTCTCCTTACAATATGTCGTCAGGAGAATGTCTCAGTAACAGTTGTGTAACATGATTCCTCTAAAATCTCTTGTGTTCGGTTTCTACTCCTGTGCTCTCTTAAAATGCCAACCAATCCTGCAAACAGCGTTTGCAGTCCCAGACACCACCTGCTGTCTCCTCGGTGTACCGATGGCTTGTCTGATGAAAGGGTCAATTTCATCATATGTTTGGACTAAAAAATGGAAATCTTTAGGAGTCATTGTCAACGCAAGTTTCCAGTTCTGCATAAATAACTAAGGTACCCTGGGGAACGAGGTTGGATGTTGTGATCATTGGGTATATTTTTCTATAATTTAGTGCAAAATCACATTAGCTTTGAGCTTTCTTTCTGGATGTTTTTCACGGCTAGATTCTGTAACCAGTGAAGAAGGCAGGAAGAAATTTGGATTCCTCCGAATGTCTTTAATCCACCTGCCAAAAGCAGGTACCATTTCTTTTGAAACAGATTATTTCTGCTTGTTGATATGGAATCATTAATCTTGTTTCGTCGACATGTGACCTGGAATTGTTGCTCCCCACAGCTCCCAAGAAACCTCGGTGGTGGCTTTTCCTCCAAGTGTGTTAGTGTCTCCCTCACTGAGAGGTGGAGTCTACTCCTCCAGGCCTGGATTCTAAGCTGGCTTGTGGACCAATAGAATATGGCAGAAATTGTACTGGGCTAGTTCTGGGCTTAGTCTTTGAGATGACTGGCAACTTCTGCTTTGTTTTCATGGAAAACCCGCTAAAGATAGATGCCATGTAAGCAGCCCAACTAATACAGTCGTGGTGTAGGACATCCAAACCAGCCACATAGAAAGGACGTGGGGAGAGAGAGAGAGAGAGGCTGTAAGAGGATACTAAGCCCACAGGTGTTCCAGCCATCTCTTCCAAGATGCCAAACATGTGAATGACAAACCGTCTAGTGAAAATTACATGTATGAAATTCATCATAAACATATATGGTGAATTTTATGTATCAACTTGGCTAGCCCATGGTACCCAGGTATTTGATCAAATGTTATTCTCGATGTTTCTTTGAATATATATTTTAGATGAGGATAACATTGAAACCAGTAGATTTTGAGTGATGTAGGTTGTTCTCTGTAATGTGGGTGGGCCTCATTCAATCAGCTGAAGACCTTACTTGATTAAAAATAAAAACCACAGAAAAGCCCCATCAGAAAACCACAACAAAAACCTCACTTTCCTGGAGGAAGAGGGAATTCTTCAAGCAGATGTCCTTCAGACCCTAACGGCAACCCTTCTCTCAATCTCTAACCTGTTGGCCTATCCTGCAGAATTGCGAATTGCCAGCCTCTACAATTATATGAGCCGGCTCCTTTAAGTCAATCAATTAATCTCGATACAGATAGATAGATAGATAGGAGAGACACATCCCATTGGTTCTGTATCTCTGGGTAACCCCGACTAATATAGATTTATATAACCATTTAAAGTCTCTGGAAATTATCCAAAAGGCATACACCAAATGAAGAAACATTTATTCAAGGACATCTACTAAAAATCTGTGATAACAATACGATCACCTCGTCTTCTCTCTCCCCATCCCCAGCTCATCAACAAGAAGCTAGTCACATGCAGCCCAATGAGCCCACTCACCACCCGCCCTCAGTCTAGGGCCACAATGTTCTCCCAAGAGCAGCATACTAGCCAAAAAGCAGACACACTCCAAACATCCTTCAACAATGAATAAGCAAAACGTGGCAGGCATATCCACAAAATCGAATATTATTTGGTAATAAAATTAAATAGCATATTGGTATACGATACAGCATGGCTGAACCTCGAAAACATTATGCTGAGTGAAAGAGGTTAGTCACAAAAGACCACATATTGGTTGATTTCACTTCCACGAAATATCCAGAATAAGCAAATCTATAGAAATAGAACATATTTTAGTACCTCTAGGCCTAAGGCTGGGGGAGGAGTGGGAGCCCCAGTGGGTACAGTTTCTTTATGAGATAATGTATTCTTCAAAAATTGTTTGTGTTGGTAATTATACATCTTCATGAATATACGAACAACCAAAGAACTGTGCACTTTACTAATGTCAAATTATATTCTAGTAAAGCTGTCAAAAATTTGAGGACATGGCATAGCGTCTTACAAAATTCTTTTAGCAGGCCAGGAAGAAAAGTCCGGATGAGTACTGTTGTGAATCATTTCCTTTTGAGTTCTGGTCTAGCTTAGGGTCCCCAGTGGTGGAGACACCTTTATTTTCAGCACTTTTCTCATCTGCTGTAGTCCTTCATGCTTACTTGTTATCTTAAACCTTACATTCTAGACCTATCTCTGATGACCAGGACCCGTCTCACCTAGGAGATGGTCAAGGATTCCATTATGGTTTAGAGTGGAAGGCCAAGTCTACCGATTCTACATGCCTTGTGATTTCCAAAGGGAGGCAAAGCCAAAGCCCAGAGCTTTTGACCTGCTCAGACAAACCTCCCTGTTCTCTGGCTGTGATATAACTGTGCAGTCTGTGGTGTGTGCTGCTCTGTACTGCTCAGCACTAGCTAACCTTCAGGCCTCTGTCCAGATTTCAGGAAATGCATGCAGGAGCCAAATTTTCTCATACCCACGATCTCTTTTCTTTCCACTTTTTAAATATTAGACATCAATAATGAGGAATGAAAGGGCAAATTCCATCTGTTCTTACTGTAAAAAATCCAACAACAGCTGACAGATGACTTTTTTTATCCAAGACAGGTAATAATCTTGACAATCAAGAGACATTATACTAAACCCCTACTTACAACTAGCCATTGAAATATATATTTAATGTAGAAAGTTATTTATGTGAAAGCATTGTAGAATGTCTTTTTTGCCATAGAGTCAGCTGATTCCAAATTGCTTCCAAATTTCTTTAAAAGTTTAAAAAATTTCTATAAGTTTTCATAAATTAATGCTTGCATGAAGAAATAAAATTTAATACACTTGAATATTAATTTCCTACTTCTAGTTATTCTATTTCTTAGTACTTTTATAATTGCATATAAGTTATGGAGCTATTCAAGTAAGAAGCTTACTGTTTTATGTAAAAATCACTATAATTTAGAGGAAAATTATACCACATGTTGATAAAAACCTGGAAGGTATATGTAGTCATTCTAAACCCCATAAAACGTACTACTGCAAGGTGAGTGGGAGTAATCACATTTCTCCTCTGCTCTCAACTTCTGTGTTTGGATTTTCCCTCTGCAAAGAACAGGAAAAGGATTTAGCTAAAATTTCTCAAAACTGATATTGCCTCATGGAGACCGGTACCTTTTCAGAGGGAGCAATGGAAATTTTCTTCACTAAAACCCAGCCCTGTAGATTCAGCCACATTCCCTGGGACACAAAGAAAGCCACGTCTAATAAAACTACCCCCAGGGGCTTCCCTGATGGCGCAGTGGTTGAGAGTCCGCCTGCCCATGCAGGGGACACGGGTTTGTGCCCCGGTCCGGGAAGATCCCACATGCCGCGGAGCAGCTGGGCCCATGACCCATGGTCGCTGAGCCTGTGCGTCCGAAGCCTGTGCTCCACAGCGGGAGAGGCCACAACAGTGAGAGGCCCGCGTACCGCAAAAAACAAACAAACAAACAAACAAAAACAAACTACCCCAAATCCCTCCTCTGTCTCTGCCCATGTTCATGTTGAAACTATACTCATTTGTCAAGACCAGATTAGGTCAGAAAAATGCAAATTTGAATTGTGAGTTTGAAAGTATGTCAGTGTCTCTTTAGTTTCCTCCATTTAGGTGTTGTATCATTTTAATTTTATTTTTTAATTGTATGTATTCTTTCAGCCATCCTACTAAGGCAATTCTCAAGCCTTTCAGCAAATTAGAATCAGTTTGGGGGCTTTAAAACAATACCGGTTGCTGAGCCTGACGTCCAAAGACTGATTTAATCGAATAGAGGTAAGTTCAAACCTCCCGAGCAGATTCTAATGCCCATTCAAGGCCGAGAACCACTACCTAGTCTTGTCTGTGCACATTATTTTCTACAGTTTGAACCGGAGCCATTGATTCATACTGGAAACCCTTCATTTGGAGAGTTGCCTGCTACCTTCTTGGGCATTTCCACCCCTTTCCTTCTTTCTTTCCTCATTCCTCCCTTGCTTTCCTCCTTCCTCTTTTCCCTCTTTCTTCTCTGTTCTGTCCTCTTTCTTTCTTCATTGTTATTGAGAATATTGATACTCAGCAGCTAGGTCACTGTACACCAATTCCACACTCTGAAATTTTCATTTCATTCAAGAACTATCTATAATAGACCTTATCATTCACAGAGACAGGATGTGAATAATGCAAGGAAAGAAAAAAAAGAACATAAGTAAGAAGTTTAGAAAATATTTCCTTGAGTTGTTTAGGCTTTATTTCTAACTTTTTTAGAAATAGTGGACACAGCTTTCACTTCCTCTCTTGTCACACAACTGTATGGCTTTTACATTAAACATAGATTTGCCATCCCTATTCTCTAGCGTCTATGGAATATATATATATCCTGTAATATATAAATATATTATCATTATTATATATATATAACTCCTGTAATAGGACATAGGAAAAATATTTTATAAACCTCAGATTCAATTGGTTTTGTTTGAGTGAGTGTCTGCATTCTTCTCTTTCTCTTCTTTTTATTATTTTTCAAAAGTTCATCTTAAATCTCAGTGTCCTGATACAGTTAGTGAAATATTTTAAAAGCATAAGTATATGTTCATCAAGTCTAAGTAAAAAATCAAATTTTTGACATACGAGGCCATAAAGTTTGCTCTCATACATCCCTTGATAACAAAGAATAAGGAAGACATCACAGCAGATCTAAAAAAGTTGGGTCAGTCAAAGTAAAGAAAGGAAGAAGAGATAAAAGAATTAAGAGATTGGAAGGAGAACTAATATTCCCAGGTTACAAAGTGTTCACCAAGGTATAGCATCTATACTTGATGTATGGAAAATTATACTGTAGGTCTACCATTTAGTTTAAATGCATAATCAGTAGAGGAAATAAACATGGTGATGAAAGAAATGGTAAGACAAGGAGAAGGGAGGTGGTTCAATGACAGTGCGGGTCTAGCCTGCACAACAAAATGCCCGTGTGTGCTGGTGATGGAAGGAATAGTGAAAAAAAATACAGGTTAGAGACTTGGACACATTTATGACACATGTTCAAAACAAAAATCGTCCTGAAAGATAAAGTGATTCTCTCTAGCAGCAGGACAAGTGAAAAACATTGTGGCCAGAGAACATTTCCTTTTATTAAAAGCAATAATTTATTTTTTACTTTTTAATCTGTATATGTAATATTTTTTAAAACCTACTGGTTACACAATTTAAGTGTTTGGAATAATTTCATTTCTTTATCTTTCTCCTATTGGTATAGCTCTTAATGTTTCTGTTTACATCTTGGAACCAAGCTCTACTACTCTTTGATTGCTTGCTTTCGTTTTGTGTTTGGTTCCATGCAGCAGAATTTTGAATATTAGGAGGGACGTCACATAGTTATTGGTTTATGTGGAATATGGAGTTATAAAAGATAAAGCTTCCTACAGAATCTGTTTTTCTAAAGAAACAGCTTCTCTTCCTGAATTTCTTTATTAACTTTTTAATTGTGAAATATTTCATAAATGCAGAATATTTAAAATATGTATTGGTGTTTATTTAAAAATGCTTTAAAAACAAATGTGTAACCAGCAACCAGATTAATCAATAAAACATGGCCAATGATTTGACTTTATTGGTATTTCTTTGATTAGTAATGAAGTTGAACATGGAGTCCTCTAATTATCAGCCATTTGTACATCTTCTTTTGGGAAATACCTGATGAAAGCTTTGGTTCCGGGTTCTATTTTTCTTTTTTTTTGTCTTTTTTTTTGGGGGGGGCGGGTACGCGGGCCTCTCACTGTTGTGGCCTGTCCGGTTGCGGAGCACAGGCTCCGGACGCGCAGGCTCAGCGGCCATGGCTCACGGGCCCAGCCGGTCCGCGGCACGTGGGATCTTCCCAGACCAGGGCACAAGCCCGTGTCCCCTGCATCGGCAGGCGGACTCTCAACCACTGCGCCACCAGGGAAACCCTATGTGTTTGTTTTTAATTGCTTAGTTATTTTCCCCATCTTTCAAGTCATCAATACCTAAACAAAGACTACAGTGCTCACTGTGTGATGTTGCCAATTTTTCCAAGTAACCTTGGTTACAGCTACAACTTAACAGATTTATTTTCTATGATTATTTCTTTATTAACCGTGACTAAGGATTATATGCAAACAGATCACTATTTAACATTACATGTTATTTCAGAGATGGTGTCCAATAATTCAAAAAATACTATTTTCTTATTGTCAAGCTATCAGGGAATATGATATACATTGAGGAATTTAAAACCTTGTAAGCCCTTGCGGTAAGACCAGCTGGCAGCCATTCTGCCGCAGAAATGAAAACTGAGATATTGTAACTTTACCATTGAATGGTAGGATTGGCCCCAGGGAGCAAAGAGCTTTTGTTTGTACAGGAAAATTGCTTGGTAGTGACAGAGATTCATTTCAAACCTTTCATGAAGTTTTGTATGATTTCCCAAGAGATGTCTCTAGGGGTCAGAGAAGAATGGGAAACACAAATCTGGCCCTTCTATTCTCGCTGGAAGGGAAGAAAATTAATATAGGGGAATTTGAGCTGTATCCATTTCACTCAGCGAACAAGCACTTGCGTTAGGAACTGTTTTTTTTGTGAGACCCTTTCACCTCCACACACTTCTGTTGCCCAGTTTCACTGGCGTCACTCTGACAAAGAAAACTGATGGAGTCAATCATAGTATGAACATGGTTGTTTGTGTTCTTCTTCTCATAATACCAATGTGTGTTTGCTTAGTCGAGGTGGTCAACACTGGTGGTCCCAGTACCTACCTCAATGCTGGGCACAAGGTAATAGTCAAATGGTATTTGGTAAAATTTTAATAACCTTTAATGTATGCTAATAAACACAGATGGTAATTTAATAATTGCTTAAAGGAGAAAAGTGTAATATATAAAAACGATTAGCAAGGAGACTCATGTTTAATGGTAAAAGGATAACATAATACAGCTTCTATGGGAAGGAATTTGAAGACATCCAGCACAATTAAAAGGCAAATTCTTTCACGCAGACATCACATTTCTCAGAATTTATTTTTAGGATATTTATTGCAGCACTCTTTAAAATATTAAAGGATTAGGAATTGTATAAATATCTAAATACCTCATAAATGAATTATGATGCTTTAATATAATAAAATGCCATGCAGCTCTTAAAAATTGTCAGATCCATGCATGACCTCTCATAGAATTTCTAAAATATACTAATAACTGAACAAGTGAGACACAGGAAATTATGTAGAGTTTGCTGTAATTTGTGAAAAATAACAGAGGTGTGTGTGTGTGTGTGTGTATGTGTGTGTGTTTATACACATTCATACAAATACATTTAGATTTGTGTACACAGTCAGTACTCAAGATACCCAAGAAAAGTTGTCCCTGGAAAGATAAATGAGTGGCCAAGTGTATATGGAAGGAGGTGAGAAGGAGATTTCCTATTTAATTTTGTGCCATTGTAATGTATTGTGTTATCAAAAAAATTAAAAATTATTTTAATATTATTGCAAGAGCAAAAATACAAATTAAGACAATGAAGTAAAGATATTTCATGTATTTTTGTTGTATCAATTTTGTTCTTAAATGTATGGAAATCACTTCAGTATTTGTTCAATTTGAAACTTTTCAGAAACTTTCAGGATTTTGCACCATTAATTTGGAAAACTCAAATTCAGGAAGTTCATTGTTGAAGATAATGGAGGTAACTCAGTGGGTGAGATGTCCCTATAAATATATTTCAACATTAATGAGCAATTAAGTGAACATTTTGAATTAAATAATGTTTGTTCTCATTTTAACAGCTCATGATTCACAACCATTTTAAAGGATCTGTTTGTCTAAGTAAGTCTGTTTAAAAATTTCCCTTAAATTACTATATACGACCAGTAACTTGTGATTTTTTTAAAAATTGACTCTCCTGAGTCATATTGTCAGGTGCTGCATGGTCATCTCAGTGGGGACATTTCAAGTAAAAATCACTTGAGTTTTGAAAAACCCTACTCTTTATTCTGGAACAATAAAAAGCATGTTTATTCAGAGTAGAATATATTTTAGATCATTCATGAAATTATTGCAACATGAAAAAGGGGAAAGGGAGAAGAGAACAATTCTTTATAAAACTAATATCAGCTATTAAAAATAGAAGTAATGATAGATTAGAAAAATCATCTTGGAACCGCCCATATAATATCTGATTCTGGTGAAGATTGTCAGCAGATACTAAAAGACAGGAAGAGAGATGTTTGAAAAAGTTATTCCAGTGGGGCCCCAAAACCCCCAACGCTTACTCATTAATAACAAAGGGAAACATTTACCTGTACTTGGAAGGAGCTGGTAGTCACCACGGTCACCAAGTGAGTAATCTCGGCATGGCCAACATTTCCAAGATGATATTCTTCCTAATATAACACCTTAGAAAGAGCAAACAATAACCTAGTATTGCTGAGGAAGCATTGTTTCTCTGAAACTCAATCCTGAGGTACATAGACAAAACCAGAATGTGGGAATAAAATCAACAATTTAGCATGACCTTGACTTTCAAAAAAAAGATGTCACAAAAATCAAACTTGGGGTGACTTTTGTAGATTAAAACTCACTAAATGACCAAACATAAAAACCAAATATAGCATGCAAACCTTAATTATATCTTGGATCAAATCAAGAGAGTTATACAAATATATTGGGCCATAGAGGAAACTTGAACATGGATTGATTGTAACTCATATTTCACAATTCTTGTTGATTGTGTCAGATCTGGTAATGGCACTGAATTTATGTAGAGAATGTCTTTATGTTTAAGAGATGCATGCTGAAGTATGTACGTCTGTAACCTACGTTCAAATAATTATACCCTGTATTGGGTTACACACACACACACACACACACACACACACACACACTATATGTTTTTATTTATAAATATAATCAATTTGAACACAAGCATGTATCTATGTATCTACGTATCTATCACTACCACCTCTTTACATATAAAGATATATAGACAAATGTGTTTCTACATATTCATATCTATGTCTATCTAAATCTTAAGATTCATTTTTATGACTGTATGTCTGTGTCTACAAATTCCATGGCTGATCTCTTCATGGATTAAAACATTATATACATCAATAGCAAAAGTGGAAAAGAGAAAATGACCAATTTGACAGTTATTCTCCATTTTCTCCTTCCCTAGCCTAGATGTATTCTCCAATCTTCTGTGCCTTAATCTATTGTATATTCCAGTATGGTGATCTCTAGAGACTGTATGTTAGAATCCTTTGCTTCGAAATTTTTTAAAGCTGATTTGCATTATAATATGAAACACGTTTATTTTATCTTTTCTTGAGAGCAGAGTATTGATTATAATTATAATTGTGTTAGCATTATTGTGAACAAAGTAATGTGCTGAGCCCTGGCTTAAGTGTTTTTCACGTATCTGATACACTGTAGTTCACTACTAGTAGGTGTTTTTATATATAACAAGAGCCAAAGGTGTTCTGTAGCTACAGATTTTCTGAAGATTCCTTAAGGTTTTGTTGAAAATGAGTAAACTTCCATGATGAAACGTAAGGCATGTGCATTTTGCTTTACATTAACACTTACATAAATGTATGTCTATTGTAAATAGTATAGATTAAGATTCTGAAATAAAGTGCTAGTTTTCCCTCACCAGAGGTGAGTCAGCACCTTGATCCCAAGTGGCCAAGTGTCTATGTTAACCTACTCCAGACTCATCTTCTCCCCTGTTTGACCTCCTCACATTCTGTAGTTTACTGTTCATCCTCCCACACGGTTGATTCCATCTATGCTTGGATTGACTGTATTTTTCTTTTTTTTTTTAAACTAGATCTTTACTCTATCTACAATTTCCCCTTTCTTCTTTGCCTTTAATATTTATTTATTTATTCATTTTTGGCTGTGTTGGGTCTTCATTTCTGTGCGAGGGCTTTCTCTAGTTGGGGCAAGCAGGGGCCACTCTTCATCGCGGTGCGCGGGCCTCTCACTGCCGCGGCCTCTCTTGTTGCGGAGCACAGGCTCCAGACGCGCAGGCTCAGTAGTTGTGGCTCACAGGCCTAGTTGCTCCGCGACATGTGTGATCTTCCCAGACCAGGGCTCAAGCCCGTGTCCCCTGCATTGGCAGGCAGATTCTCCACCACTGCGCCACCAGGGAAGGCCTGACTGTATTTTTCAGTAGAAGACTCCTAAAGAACTCTATGCTTAGATTCACTCAAAGTTCTCTATAAATTGCCGTCATGAATTGGATTCTAAGGAAATTTTCTTGTTTTTAAAACAAGAGAATTTGCTTAACACAGGAACGGCTGCTTTCAGCTGTAAATCTGTCCATCTCTAACCTGTGAATAGTAATTAAGATGTTGATGAGGAAATAATATCGTGCAATTCTGAATAATATATCCTAGGCTCTGATTTGAATCCCACTGGCTGTTTGACTTGGGCAAGTATTCACATACTCTGTACTTCAGTTTCTTCATCTGTGATATTGGAAGTGACATAGTATCTACTATCTAGTATCTACTATCTAGTATCTTCTCAGTCTTGCTGAGAAGATCAAATGGATAAACACATCTAAAGGGCATAGAAGAATAAATGGAACACAGAAGTCACTTTATAAGGTTACCATGGTTATTACTTGTAGTAGTATTATCAGCATTATCATTTTAGGCTTGTTGATTTTTTTTTTTTTTTTTTTTTTTTTTTTTTTGCGGTACGCGGGCCTCTCAGTGCTGTGGCCTCTCCCGTTGCGGAGCACAGGCTCCGGACGCGCAGGCTCAGCGGCCCAGGCTTGTTGATTTTTGAATGGAATTCAAAAAAAATTCAACAAGCCCAGGCTTGTTGATTTTTGAATGGAATTCAAGATGAAAACAAATTTTATTATAGAAGAAATGTATGGATGTAGTCAGAGAGAAAGTTCATTAAAAATGCCTCGTTTAGGGCTTCCCTGGTGGCGCAGTGGTTGAGAGTCCGCCTGCCGATGCAGGGGACATGGGTTCGTGCCCCGGTCGGGGAGGATCCCACATGCCGCGGAGCGGCTGGGCCCGTGGGCCATGGCCGCTGAGCCTGCGCGTCCAGAGCCTGTGCTTCACAGCGGGAGAGGCCGCAACAGTGAGAGGCCCGCGTACCGCAAAAAAAAAAAAAAAAAAAAAAAAAAAAAATGTTTAAAAATGCCTCGTTTACACCTCCCTAAAACTGTTGAAAATGTTTCCCTACTTAAACAGTTCATGCTATCATAATGTCTATATTGCCATGGAGTGAATATTGCCTTTCAAAAAGCTCTGTTCTGGATATATATTCTTCAAACATTCATGCTTGTGAAAATGAGACAATGTCACTAAATGCATTAAAATATCACTCATTAGTATGAAGATAGTTTTAAGAGAAAAATATGTTAATAAGTGCTTTATTAGACACCCTGATATCTGTATTTGAAATAATCTAGTGGAATAGTGATTGCCGCGCAAATAGATTTTGAATAATGATGCTCAAATACTACTTCCAACAATCAATATATTTTAAAGAATTTACTGTTTTCTTGTACAAAATAACACACACCCTTGAGTTCATTTGCTCCATGAAGTGAAACCATTTAAGCCACTAATTAACAGAAAGGTCAATACACAATGAATAAACCATCCTCCATCACTGAAAGATGTTTCTCAGTCCATCTGTTGATATTAAAACCTTTTGGGCCTTCAAACATTGTTACAAATGTTTCTTTTTAGTCCAAGTGAAAATTTTTACTAATTTCTAGAATGTGATGCCAAAGGTTACATCTGGATATCGAATAACTCTCTAATTCCTAACAGCTAACATTTGTAAGGGTAATCATGCTTGGGAAAAATAAAATCACTAGACTGTATTTTGAACCCCTGCGAAAGCAAACCTAGCCTGTTGACATCTAGAACAGATCATTTTGAATATCTTCTGCTCTATATGACAAACTTGTTTTGGTAATAAACATAAAATGTGTCACATATTTCAAAAGAGGTACAGGCGTTGCTTTAATTGTCTCCACTTTTACCCTATTAATTAATTAATAGATCAATATTTTTCATGTTGGCAAGGGCATCTCCCTTGAAATTCTTATGGAATTTAGAATAAGCAGGAGCTAGTGGCTGGTTTCACAAATATATAGAAATAATTGCAAGTTCCTCAAAATTCCTGCAGGATAAGAAGTATGATTTTTATTTCAACAGTTTCTATATCTGTCTAAAATTTTATACTTTGATCCTTTGGTTTCCTTGAGCTATTACATTCGTTTATATAAATAAATGGCAAGTAATTGGTAGTTTTATTTACTAAAAGCAAAACGTCATCAGAAGTTATACGTTTGGCATCTAATTGTGCCACTAATGTTTATGTTCTGAGTCATTCATTTCTTTTAAAGAGAGCATCTCAATATTAAAATAGAAAAATAAATTTCAAGGGCTTCCCTGGTGGCACAGTGGTTGAGAGTCTGCCTGCCGATGCAGGGGACACGGGTTCGTGCCCCGGTCCGGGAAGATCCCACGTGCCGCGGAGCGGCTGGGCCCGTGAGCCATGGCTGCTGAGCCTGCGCGTCCGGAGCCTGTGCTCCGCAACCGGAGAGGCCACGACAGTGAGAGGCCCGCGTACCGCAAAATAAATAAATAAATAAGTAAAACTTCAAGTTTGAAAATATTCAAATTCGTCAAAGATTGTATATAAATTGTACCAAGTACAAATCATTACACCTCACACTTCACACTCTTTAAAATTTTAAAATCAAATAAAAAAAGTGGCAATATAGATTTGAACTCTTAAAGACAACAAACCCCGTTCTTTTCTGGACTTGGTATCAGTTCCTAGCACAACACACCTATGATATGCCAAGGGACATGGACATTTATGATGTTGTGTCTTTGGAGACAAGGAGAAAGATTTTAAATTAGTGACTTTTATTTCAGTATGAGAACTGGGTGACATTCCCCAATGCAGTCTCACCGAACTGGTTCTTATAATACATGTGAAAAAAAATTGAAAGGAAGAAAATACATTATAGGACTTCCCGTGTGGCGCAGTGGTTAAGAATCCACCTGCCAATGCAGGGGACATGGGTTCGAGCCCTGGTCTGGGAAGATCCCACATGCCGCGGAGCAACTAAGCCCATGGGCCACAGCTGAGTCTGCGCTCTAGAGCCCGCGAGTCATAACTACTGAGCCCACACACCACAACTACTGAAGCCCACGTGCCTAGAGTCCGTGCTCCGCAACAAAGAGTAGCCCCTGCTTGCCGCAACTAGAGAAAGCCTGCATGCAGCAACAAAGACCCAACGCAGCCAAAAGTAAATAAATAAATAAAAATTTTAAAAAAATATAATATCAAACACTGCACTAATAATTAGCTGTTAGAATTTAGAAGGACTTCATCCTAATTTTAAGGTAGGTGGACTGGAGTGAGAAATTTACAAAGATTTCATCACCCATTGAACTGAGATTTGGCTTCATAAAAACAGTAATTGGAAGTAAATAGAAAGATGTTTTCTACCTCTTTCTCCTATCTATCCCCTCACCTAAAATATACTAATTTTCCCCTTCATCCTTCTTCTTTTAACTTTCATTTCCCTAACACCCATTAAGAAGAGTCTTGATAAAACAGTGTTGGGTTTATTAGCCTTACTATAGTGACAGAGAAACCCCTTAACAGAATCTTAACAGAAATGGGGATAAAGGGATGATAGTGTTAGGGTTTCAGCAGTTTTGGGGTTTCCTTCATAAGGAAAGTGTCCTTGGTAAGAAATCTATTTGCCCACGTGTTTGGGTAAATTGTGTTCCAGAAACTTCCTGAAGTAAACAGTGAGGTTAATCAAAGGTTTACAGGTTTTTCTTCCTGAACAAGTATTTTCTAGAACAGAATGGTCATGTGGACACAAGCGTCTCAGTTCACAGGTAGGTCTGACAGGGAAGCTCTGGGGCGCAGGGGTACTCAGCTCTTACCGTCCTGCCCTGTGAAAGGGGATCCACTGTGTTTCCTGTTAGCTTTCTCACTTCCATTCCATTTGTCAATATTCATGCTTTTAAGCAGAAATTCTAAATCCTTATAAATGGTAATAGAGGGAGTTAGCAGTGCTTTCTTCTGTTCATCTAAGAAAACATTACAGGTGGGGAAAAAAAGGGAAAATGCCAGCTGCAAGTTGAGTTTTATTCTTTCTAACGAAATTATCAGTATCATGACCTAATTAAGCAGTGGAGATTTAAGGAAAAGTGTTCTTCCCAAAGAAAAATGAGGTGCACTAGAGAAAGACATGATAGTTGGGGAATAGAAAGGGGGTCTACTTAAAGGGAGCTGCCTTCAGATGTGGATCAGAGTGGCCTAATATCACAGCACAATGTGCAGGTACCAGGATGCAGGAGAACCTTCCCCTGCGTCTGAAGATTAACACCTAGCTTGGCCTAATTGCTATGTAGTTATAAACAAACAAATTAAGACACAGATGTTTAACATTGCAGAGCAAGAGTGAAAGAATGCAAAGGAATATTGATAGAAATCATAACAAATTTTCAGTTTAACAGATTGTTACCTGGGGGGAAAGGATTAAGAGGTTTGAAGCTCTGCAATGAATACTGCCCAGTGAATAAGTTTTATTTAACTTATGCATTACTATGAAAAATTTTCCATGTATATGAAAAGTAAAAGGCTTAATGCGTTGAGTAAAAATATTCTTGACTAGTGAGCATGGGTCATTGATTTATTATGAGGCAAAAAAAAGATCATTGATAAATAAAAAATATCAGGGAATTCCCTGGCTGTCCAGTGGTTATGACTCCATGCTGTCACTGTTGAGGGCCCGGGTTCAATCCCTGGTCGGGGAACTAAGATTCCACAAGCCGCATGGTACAGCCAAAAAAATAAATAAAATAAAAAATACCTAATTAAATTCCTAAAAGTGAAATACTTATGACTACTAGGAAATAACAAGAACATTATATGTACATAAATGCATATATTTGTCAACCCTTTAAAATTAAAAATGACCCTCCTCAGAAACTCCTAGTTATAAAATAATGACAATGTAACCATTACCTATCAAAATATGTGGAATGAGGAAAGCCTATACTTAGTAGATGAATCATGTTTCATATTTCAAATCAAAGCACTACAAAAATATTCCACTCTAGACAACACAAGGAATGTTATGGCCAGTACTGCCCTGAGGAAAAAGGTCAGTAGAATGTTCACAACGTTTTTCAGATTGTGAACTTAGAAATTGGTAAAGATTGGTAGTGATAGCAGTACATATTTTTCTGTATAAACATTAATATTTATGCCCTATTTTTGAAGCTATACCAACAATAATATAAGATATATTGGGGGAAATTAGAGTAAGATAATTTTAATATTCTCATATTATTTAAAAGGGGAGTAGAAATAATGAATCATTTTAGCCCTCAGTAATTTAAGCATGCATAGCAAAATTTCAAGAGGAAGTCTGTTAAGAAGCAAGGCAGAGTTTATAAGTTACAAGCACTGTAGGGAAACATATAATAAGAATATGAAACATTGTGGGGGAAATGAGAAAGTAGACAAAATAATGAAAATAAAGATATCACTAACACATATACACAGAACTATCATTTCCAAAAGAAGAGACTGACAAATTCACCATTATTATAGATAATTTTTTTAAGTTGGCAAAAAGTACTTAAGGTTAGAGAAGATTTAAACAACATGCAAATTGATTTGAACAAACATACCTAGAATTGTATACTGCCAAGTTAGAGGATGTGAATTTTTCCAAGGCATGAAACATTACAAAAATTGCATACACAGTAGGCCACAGGTTAACACATTTAAAAAAATAAGGGTCATACAAGATAGGTTCTTTGATTAGAATGCAATTGGTCAGAAATCAATAACCAAAAGATAAAGTTACCATTGAACACCAAAAGAAAGCCAAACTTCAGAGTATTTCATGAATCAAATAAGAAATAACTTTGAAATTACAGGGAATTACCTCATAAACTCTGCCCAAACCCAACTAGATATCAGGCTTGAAAGAATTGTCCAGCCTGGATCCTAAATCCTTGTAAATTCTCTTCCTTAATTTCCTCAGTTTGAGACATTATTAAGATTCTGTCAAAGTAGTGTTCTCTCTTACTGCACCAAATCTAATAAGCTTCTTTTTTCTTGATTAACATGTTTTCCTGAAGGCTTCTGGGGAGTCAGCATTTGACAGAAGGCATTTCATCTGGAATTACATTAAGGCACCTTAATAGATGAGCATTAGTGAAGACCTGGATTTCTGTGTTTTCGCTGAATTGGGATGAATAAAAGTCTCACAGCTAATATTTTTCTGCCTATGTTCAAGACAAGGAGCTCAAGTCTTTCTTCCACAAAATAGAACCGAACAGTAACAAAAATGCTACCTATCAAAATTCAGTGATGTAGTTAAAGATGGTACTATGGAAGTTTAGAGCTTTAGATGCATAGTTTAAATAAGCAATAACTCAGACTTAAGAATAATGATGCAAACATCCAAATGAAGTCAGGAACAGATGCAAAAGATACAGAATACACTCATTGGACAAAGAGAAGTAAATGATAAAGAGAAAAAAGAAATGCATTAGAAATCAAAAGATATATTAAAGGGTCTCAAAAGATGACCCTTTGCAAGCACTAAAATGTTTTAAAAGTAGACCTTTTTACTTATCACAAATTGATAATCAAGTCACATATAAAAAAATATGATAAAAGGGGCTGAAGCCAGTTAGCCTGATGTGAACCTTTTAGATAAGTTTAATCATCCTTCAATGGCAGCCTCTCTAAGACATTTTTAAAATACAAAATTGAATTTCTCTTCTTAGAGAATGGGGTCAGTCTCTACTGATCGAAATAAGAGAGGGCGGAAAGCATAGGTTTCTTCCTTTTAGAATTTTTCTCCTTTTATACTGAAAAGAAACACAAAATTCATATTGGCAAAGCTTTTATGATGCCTTGTTTATCACTAGATCTTTTCCTGGTTTCATTAGATCTTTTTCCTGATTCCAGCTACTAATTCTGTTTTTAACATAAAGAATGAAAAGAAATTGATTATTTGGTACAATGACAGTTCATTCCAGGTTTAATTTTATCACCCACAGGAGTGTGTGTGGGAGAGGCACATCTATCTATCTATCTATCCATCTATCATCTTAATCATCTATCCATTTTTGTTATTTAAATCCAAGGATGTACACATGACAGAAATGAATAACAAAAGACACTCTTTAATACCAGATACTCAGGGTAACAATAAAGCAGATGTTTTCAACCTCAGTTGACAAGGAATCTGCTCTTATTGTTAATCTGCATTTGCTATTGAAGTCACAGCAAACTCAGATTTATTCTTCTCTGTGCTTTCCATTTATTGCCACAAGGACTAAAACCTTGAAGTCCTAAGGTTTGAAACGGCCTGAATGTTTTATTGTTCTAAACATTTTCTATACACACCTAGATATTTTTCTCAGATTATGCATTCCAGAATTTTTTAAATTTAAGTATTCATGATCTCCTCCTCTATTATTTAAATAGCATTAAATGCATATAACAATTGTGGCAATATTCAGTGACCTTTTGGTGTGGAATAATATTTCACCTAGGCAGAAGAGTGTAAAAGAAAACCTTGGTCTTATAAATAGATGAACAGATATTATACACCAGCCCTGAGATTATTTCTGCTGTTTAAAAAATATGTGGATATCTTTAGAAACATCTTTGTAGCTAAAGGCAGTCTTTGATTTTGACATGCATTTCTTAAATTATGAATGGTTTTCAGTACTTTCCTTATGTTTTTTGGACAATTTCCAATTGTTTTTCTATTTTCTGTGAAATAATTTTTCATATCCCTTACAAATTGTTTTACTTGGTATAGTTTCTTTTTTTTCTGTGGAATCTTTGTAAATTGAGAATATAAACCTCAATTTGTCTTATGTTTGTCTTATGTTTTTCAAACCTCTCTCAGTATCTTGTTTCTTTTTGCTTTAGTTATTGCAATTTTCTCTATATGAGATTAAATTTATACGGAGACAATTTTATTTTTTTTCTTTTATGGATTTCACGTCTTCCTAGGAAAGCCATTGACACTTCAGAACTAGAAATAAACTTATCCAGGTTACTTCTCGTATGTTGAAGGTTTCATTTTATTTAATTTTAGCTATTTGATCGATATGAACATTATTCTGCTGTAAGGTGAGCTCATCTTGTTTATATTTATTTGTAAATGAAGAGCTTCATATTTTTTTCTGTAGCTAGAAATATCGGTTATTGTATACCTACCATTCCGCACTGACTTGAAATGATACTGTGGTCTAGAATACGTCTGGGACAGGTTTTATTTTTCAGTGGCAATCACAACAGATATGATCCCACTCTCCATGCTTTTCTTTCTACATGGCAGTGACACTCCTCCATTGAGAGATGCGTCTTTGCTCCCTCCCCTTCAACATGGCAACAACTATGTATCCGATTTGGCTAATAGAATATGGCAGGAGTGATGCTCTATGACTTCTGAGGCTTGGTCATAAAATACACTAGAGCTTCTTCCTAGGCTAATGGGAAGTCCTTGGGAGTCCTGAACCTCCAATGTGAGTCCAACCATCCTACACCCACCAATGAGTGGTGAGATCACAGATAAAGTGAGAGAAATATCTGAGGGGACTCAGGTGTTCCAGCCCCCAGCCGTTTGAGTCTTCCCAGTCTGAGGCGAGGCAGGTGAGCAAGGGTACCTTTAGATGCTTCAGCCACCAGCCTTACAGACATGTGGGTGACACCGAAAGGAGAGAGGAGCTAGCTGCCCCTCTAAGCCCTGCCCAAATTGCAGATTTGCTATATGAAATTTTGAGGTGGAGTGTTTTACAGCAGTAAATAACTGGAATAATTCCTACAGAGCTTTCATTCATCTATTCTGCTACAACTCACTGATTTACTTTTTATTCCTCCATAGCTATCAGATTTTTAAAGTTTCTCTACCTTTAAAAAATAAAATGTGGGCCTTCCCTGGTGGCACAGTGGTTGGGAGTCCGCCTGCCGATGCAGGGGACGCGGGTTCGTGCCCCGGTCCGGGAAGATCCCACATGTCGCGGAGCGGCTCGGCCCGTGAGCCATGGCCGCTGAGCCTGCGCGTCCAGAGCCTGTGCTCCGCGACGGGAGAGGCCACAACAGTGAGAGGCCCTCCTACCAGAAAAAAAAAATATATATATATATATGGTAGAAAAAAAATTTCTGTTTTACAGAAAATTTCTTGGACTTTTTCTGTCTCTTCTTGTTTGTTCTTTCTTTCAAAAAAGCAAATTAATTTAATACCCTCAAGCAAAAGAAATAAAAAAAGCACAACAACAAACAGAACAAATAAACCCTGTTTGGTTAAATTGCTATCCCATTAAATGTTAAGCACAATTGGGAGATAATTGTTAGTTTCATTTCATCAGCTCCAAGAGCGAGCTATGCTTTAAAATTTATTTACATCTTTATTTTGATTTAAACAAAAGCTTTTAAAATTTTATTTGTGCAGGTTGTTTTGATATAGACTATTTCCTGGCAATGGGTACTCAATAAATTTAGCTATTGTGGTAGGTTTGTGGCTTTTTCTTTTTTTCTTATTTGTAAGGCAATCTTTATTTTCAATGTGTTCTTTTACCGTTGTAAGGGGATTTTTAATTCAATTATATTGATATCTTAAAATGGTTACTTCATTTTTACCATTGATTTCTGCATATTAATTTTATTACTAGTCACTCATTACATTCACTTTCCATTTATAAGATTTTAGATGATGCTTTCTGGGGTTTTTAGTTATTCAGTGAAGACATGTAAGCCAATAAGTTATTCTTTAAAAAAAAAACAGGTATCTATGTGTTCCTATCCTGCAAATAATATTTTTATTCTCATTACTGTCTCTAGCCTCTTGGCAGTAACGCAGGGCAGAAGGAACATTCCATGCAGCAGGACTTGCTAAAAGCACAAGGATCTCAACCTTCACAAGCCTCCTGTAATAAAAGCTCATTGTTTTCCAGTTCGGATCTCTTTGCTAGTAGTGCCAACAGCGATAGCAGTGAGGCAGAATGATATGTATACCGTGGTGCTTGCAGTGGCTCTGAAAATCTAGCAGGAGTTAGGAGGAACCTACAAGGACCCAGGATGCCCCGCACACAGGTGTGGTGCGCTCCTGGACCATGCCAGCAGCTGCCCGCAGAGCTCTTCTTGGCCCACTGAAACAACCACTCACAAAATTCTCCGGTCCACCTGTGAGGTGGAGTTAGCTAGAGGTGATCTTCCGTAACACCAGCAAACTGCTCTATCGCCTCACTACAGTGCTACTAATAGAAGGAGAGGACAAGGTAATCCCGGCACCTGGGAGCCACAGCCCCGCCATCCAACGGTGTCAGCGCCAGTCCAATCCAGCTGACCCCCGATGACAGTCTCGCACCTTAGGGTCACAAGCAGATACAACAGGGCTGGCTTTCTGCAGCTTTGTTCAAGCTCTTCCTCCTTGCCCTCTGACACAGCCCGTGTAATCCACCAAGCACGAATCTATAGTTAATTATCTTCTTTCACGTTTTCCAAAGTGTAAATCAAGTAAACGTATTGCTTATAAAATTGTGACTATATTCACATTTTATTTCACCACTGATTATTTTTATGTCCCTAGAGTAAATGTCCTTGTTTGTTTTTAGAATGTCCTCAGTCTATTAGGTGCTTTCTGGGGTCAGCACTTTAAGGGCAGGATTTCTTGGATTCATACAACAATCAGAAGTAGATACTATTATTAAACCCATTTCTCAGTTGAGGAAAGTGAAGGGTTGAGAGATTGGGTAACTTGTCCCAGGTTCCAGCTGGTTAATGAGGAAGGCTGGATTCCCAGGCAGGAAAAGTGAGTTCAGGGGAATCAGACAGGCTCACGCCACACTCTCGTGCCCCTGAAGATTCCTTGTGAGGGGTAAGAGTTGAATTTCGTCAAATGCATTTTAGAAATTTATTGAACTAAATGTTTTATGTTAACCTTTAGTAATATGTAAATATATATGCTTTATTGAAGAATCCCTGCATTTAATACAATGCTGAATTTACTTTATTTTATTTGCATTTTTTCACATTGCTATTGTATAACGGTGATTGCTCTAGAGAATTATTTTAATGCCTTCTTTATCAGGTTTAAGTATTTCAATTTTGCTGACTTGGTAAAAACAAGAAAGATTTTTTTTCTCATAGTCTCTCTTTTAAAAACATATCTGAGTTATTTATACTGTAGGTCTGTGTCTTTAACAGCATGTGAGAACTGCTTAAAGGCAGTATTTTGTGTATATACTCCTGCTGCGTGTGATATCTGTAGTAACAAAGATTGCTGGAATTAAAAAAAAGTCCTAAATTGTCTTCATGTATATAGAATTATGTTTGTTTTGTTATGGTGGTGGGAGGAACGGTTACTTGATTTTTCAATTCCAACTTTGCCACGCGGGCTGTGGAATTTTTAAGTTTCGCGGGGATATTATGGGGCGATGCGAAGTTAGCACACTGCCTGACATGTAATAATCGGTGAGTAAATATTAGCTATAATATAATTATCATTACGTGTACAAATTCTAGTGTTTTGGAAAAAGACAGATATCCACCTAAGTGCTTTGCTTTTGTTTTTGTATTTGTTTTGTTTTCTGATAGACCCCTTACTTGTGGTGGACTCAATATAAAATAGGATTATTTAGATAATTAAAATCTTATAGATGCGTTCACATTCAAAATCTTTTTTCAAAGATTTATAATACTCTAGATGGTTTCAAATTTTGACACACTGCAAGTGATTCCTCCCTAACAAGGTAGAAGAAGAAGGTTTTTTATAGGTCATTTGTAAAGGCATGTATTATTTTAAATTTGTATTAATTATGTGAAATGATTTGTGTATCTTTTCATATCAGGGATTAATATATTCAATAAATTTTGTGAAGTCCTGATACAGATCTTAAAAATTTTAGCCACTAACCTTTTTTTGGTAAAATAATTCCAAATTGAGTGAATTTTATATATCATAAGCTTTCATTTTTTTCTGGGATAAATGCCAAAGTGCAATTTCTGGGTTGCATGCGAGTTGCATAATGTTTTGTTTGTTTTGCTTGCGTGTTTGTCTTCAGAAACTGCTAAGGCCTTTCCCACAGTGGCTCTACCATTTCCCATTTAGACCAACAATGTACGGGAGTCGGTTTCCCCACATCATCAGCATTTGGTGTTGCAACTATTTTTTATTTTAGCCCTTCTGGTAGGTGTATAGAGATATCTCATTGTGGCCTGAATTTGTGTTTTCCTACCAGATAATGATTTTCAGTATTTTTTGAGCATTTGTTTGCCATCTTTATCTTCCGTGAAATGTCTGTTCATGACTTTGGACTATTTTCTAATTTTTTTTTTTTTAACTATTGAATTTTGAAAGTTCCCCCATCCCCCCAAATTCCAGATACGAGTCCTTTGTCACATATGTAGTTTGCAAATATTTTCTCCAAACCTGTAGGTTATCCTTTTGTCCTCTTTACATGATCTCTCACAGAGCTATAGTGATTAATTTTGATGAAGGCCAATTTATCAATTATTCCCCTTTTATGGATCACACTTTTGGTGTCGATTCTAAAAATTCTTCATCTAAACCCAGATCCCTAAACCTGTCTGTTATGTCTTTTTGTAAAAGTTTTATGGTTTTACATTTTATATTTAAGGCCAAGATCCATTTGAGTTTTTGTATAAGGAGTGAAGTTTATGGCAAGTTTCTATTTTTTGCCCATGGATGTTTAACTCCTCCAGCAGCACTTGTTGAAAAGGCTATCCTTCCTTCATTAAATTGATTTTGCACCTTTGAGAAGAATCAGTTGGGCATATTTATGTGGGTTTATTTCTGAGTTCTCTATTCAGTTTCACTGATCCATGCATCTGTCCCTCCACAAATATCACATAGTCTTGATTATTACTGTACCTGTATTAAACTTTGAGATCAGATAGACTGAGCTGTTCCACCTCATTCTTCTCCCTCAAACTTATTTTAGTTATTCTAGTTCCTTTGCCTTTCTAGAAAATTTTAAAATAACCTTGTCTAAATCTACAAATAATCTTCCTGAGATTCTGATAGAAATTGCCTTAAACCTATATTATCAATGTTGGGAAAATTGACATCTATACTATGTTGAATCTTCTGAGCCATGAACACAGGATGTCTCTCAGTTTACTTAGAGCTATGATTTCTTTCATGGGCATTTTATAATTGTTAGCATATGGATCTGTACATCTTTCGTTAGATTATTTAAAATGGAGTATTTCATTTTCTTTGTAGTGATTGTGAATGGTATTGTGTTTTTAATTTCAGTTTCCACATCTTCATTGTTGGTATGTACATATGTGAGTCATTTTTGTGTGTTGATTTTGTATCCTGTGACCTTGTTTAACTAACTTGTTCATTCTGGGATTTTTTTTTTTTTTTTTTTTTGGTTTCTTGGGATTTTCTATAGACAGACGTCATCAGCAGATAGGAGCTGTTCTGTTTCTTCCTTTTCCCTCTGTATTTTCCTTTTATTTCCTTTTCATGCCCTTTTGTTCTGGCTATTATTCTTATTATTCAGTTAATTTCTGTCCTGCCTGCTTCCATATGTTGTTATTTTCTAAATTGGCATTTTAGTATTAGAAATAGTATAATCCATTTAGAGAGATGATAGGAAACATCTTTCTATCCCTTTTACAGGAGATCTTTCTATGGCATAGAAAAATCAAGAGTTAAGAAGGTCTTTTTGAATGTGATTCTGCTGTTTACTCTTTGAGCTTCGGAATGTTGCATTAACAATTTGAGCCTCTGATTCCTCATCTAGTAAATGGAATAATAGTACTTATTATAGGAGGAAAGGACATTTCGGCTCATTTTTACGAACAGACGCTTCTATTACTCCATCCTGGTTGTCCTCCAATAGAGGATAATTTAAAATTCAAACTTGATTATTTACAGCTCAAGACAATGTTTTGGAATAATTATTGGTGGTTGATGTCATTCTGTCTTAAAAACCCAAACTCATCTTTCTTATTCCTTCTTAGTTTTAGGGGTAGTCAGACCCAGGCAGAGTCTACAAGCTTGGGGAAGACCAAATATGTGAGCCCATGAGTACTATAGGTTCTCTGTAGCTGGTGGATCCATAGACTTTAGGTCCCTCTTTGATCCTCCCTCTCTCTCTCTCTCTCTCTCTCAGTTGCTCTCTCATTGAATACAGGAGGTCAGGCCTACTTAAACACAGTGATTGCTTACTGTAATGGGAAGATCTAAGTCAACATTGCTAATGTCCAGAGGTATTTATTTCCTAGAGTATCCGTGTAAATTCTGACACTATCAGCAATCAGGTTATCTCATATTTAATTCTATCAAATCACCAATTTGTTTTCTCTGCTGCATGCATAAATCCAGAGCAGAGATTACAAAATGCACAAAATTAGATTTAGTTGCAATTTAGAAATGCTGTCATCCATGGAAACTCATGTCTTAATTATCACATTTATGTCGGTTTTTTTTTTTCTTTTTCTAATTAAGGCTAGTGGAAGTTGTTTTATTTCATTCTAGTGTTGTTTCTGTATTTTGGCAGTCTCAATCCTTTCTCTATAAGAAGGCAATTGAACTTGATTTTTAACTGCTGAAATGAAGCTAAGATGCACATAAAATTTTTCTTTTAATTGTCATCTTATATTTACTAAAATATTTCCATGTCACAAGGCACTGTAAGTTACTCAGTTCTGAAAAATTCATGATAATCTGAGTTTCAAGTGAGATCTCAAGCTATACTCGTATAAGATTCAAAGCATAAAATGGCACAGAGTTGAATGTGTAATGACTTCTATTTTTATTAGCCATACTGTAGCTTGTAAGCATTTCCATATCCCATACTGTGTGACTAGTAACATAGATATATGTAAAGTAATCCAGGGTTAAGAGTAATCCACTCAAGATATCTTTACTGACAATGTGCCACTGATTTTGAATGCAAACCTTAAAAGCACAGGTGTTGGGCTGTCAACAGTTGTGCATTTTTGACTGATTACTGCATTACCATGCTATTGTATAAGAAATATCTCTAGACAGGCAATTGCCTTGTGAGATTGATCTAGACTCACAGGTGAATACAACTTTTAAAAGGGTGGCATGGCTGTAATTCTTTACATGCTAGAATTGTCATCCTAACAATTTCTTCAAGGATTATTGGCTACTCTATAATCTGCGGCTTGTATGCTGAAAAGCATGTAGATGTCCAGTTACAACTCCCTCCCAGGTTAAAACAGAGTGGCTGCATCCTTGAGAACTGCACGTAGATTACCTAATTATCCTCCTCCCCTTAAAACATTCTGTCCTCATGCTTCATCTGTAGTGCTATTTTCCTTGTTCAGAAGCATGGGCTTCATTTTGGACATTTCCTGAAGCTAATTGATGGACCAGGCTAATTTCAGTGTCTAATTGTCATGGTTCAGTCACCCTGATTGCACAGATCTGCTTCCTGCTGGTTCAGTCATACTCTCACCACACAGAACTTGACTCTGACAGTGAATAAGCACCGAGGCCTCACCTATGCCTCACTGTGCCATTTTCTGAGTTCTCCACTCTTTTAAACACCCCTTTCAGTTATACTTCCCTCCACCCCTTCTTTAATGATGATCTCCTTGCAGGTGTTTAGAAAATCCTGATGATGAGATAAATATCTTATTTGTCTCTAATGTGGATTTTCTCAAATTCTGAATTGCCAGAGAAAATCACCCGAATGTCCCTCTGATACGTAATTCTTAGCAGGACAAAAATCCAAATCGATTGTATTCAAATTTCCTATCTCTTATAGCTTTGTCAGGAGTCTCTTTCTTTCAACCTCACATTCTCCGCGCTGTGCAAACTTTCACAGTCTGTGAGGTGCTCTCTATTTAATGCTTCAAAACACTAATAATTTTTCAATGAATTTCTTTTCATTTTTTCCACATTATATTTAATCCCATAAATTCCAAGCTTGCCTAGACCTTTGAAACCCAAATTAGGATTATTTCGGCCATAGATATGTGATAGTATGATAGGTTTAGTTATATTGTGGTTAATAAAATCTCAGCCCTTATAACAAGAACTTATTTCTTGCTTAAGCTTGAAATCTATAAACTGCATTCTTTCCATTCTTCTACTTGGAATCCTGCTTGATAAGGTTCACACCGTATTTTCTAGTTGTAATGCAATGTGTTTAAAAGCATGTGTGTGTGTCTGTATTCTATAGATTCTAAGAGTTTGGGAATTAATAGGGGAACTTAGTTTGCTTTCCCTCTGAATCTAGAACATACTTTTGAACAAATTATTTCAAAACGTACTTTTTGAAACATTGGTAGGAAAGGTTTCGATTTCTTAGCGAACAGGATTTAATATAAATAAGTTTCAGTTATTTACATTGACCATAGTCAATGAGGCTGAAAAACGTCAAAGAAGATAAACACAGATGCTTTGAAATAATACAGATTTTGCTTGTAGGGCATACTTACAAATGGCTAACTGCAGTGTTTTAAGAGTTTTTATGTCCTTAATGCTTTGGTTGCTGCATTGAATATTTATATTTTGATAGTTTTATGTCGTCAGAGAGAATGTTGCTCTGTTTCTTTCTTTAGATCAGTTATAATTAAGTTAGCTCTTAAATGTACCCATCAGGGAAACAGAAGTCTTCCTGACCTTCATGATTAGATTAAATCCTTATATACTAGACATAGTTGCGGTTTTTCATTAATACATGTCATTATTTTATCATGTTTACCCCATCTACTGAACTATAAAATCTATAAGGGTAAAAGACATCAATATTTGACTGTCAGTGTACTTGTATTAGTGAAGCCTCAATATACTAGCCCCTTGACAAAGATTTTTAACTAAATGGATCAATACAACGTATTTTTGAAAGTATTATTTTGTAGATATCAATCTTGTAAGGGGCAGATAGTATGATTCAAGCATATTCAATCTCTAAGTCAAAGAACATTTCCAATAATCTGAGAAGAATGAAAATAAATGATTTTCCATTTTAGCTTTTCAAATTGTGCCCTTCTTGTGAGATTAAGTTTTACCCCAGTGTACATCAATAAAAGGACTAGCACATGTACTTATATATAGCGCTTGTTATAAAAGCCAAGGCATTTTCAATTGCAAATGATGGGCAGTTTTGCTCAAGTGATACAATAGGATCTACTGAGTCATGAAACCAAGAAATACAAGGATAAGGTTGACTCTGGTAAGATCTGTACAAGGAGATCCAAACAATGTGAAATGTGATAAAAAATTTAATGTCTACCATCTCTCTATCTATTATCTATCATTTTTCTATCTATCTATCTACATATCTATCTATGTATCTAGCATCTCTCATGTATTTTCTCTCTCTCTCTGCTCCTCCCCCCACCTCCCGAGCTCTCTTTCCCTTTCTCTTTCTTTCTCCCCTTCCTTCCTCCTCTCCCTTCTCTCCTCTTCTCCCCTCCCCTTGCTTTAGATGTCGTTGCTGTCTTAGGATGTGGCATTATTCTCAGACAGGCTCCTCCAGAGTGATATAAGAATGGCCCCTGTCAATTCCCATCTTACCTCCTTCTCACCAGCGATACAGGATCAACAGAGCCTCTCTTTCTAAATAGCAGTTGCAAAGTCCTCTGATAAAATTCTCTTTAATCTATGATGTGTCACATGCCAACTGCTGATTCAATCACTGAAGCGATTAGGCTCAGCCTTGGGACATTTGGAGTGAGAACAGTGCAATATAAACAATGATTCAGAAGGGGAGAAAAGAGGTTTCCAAAATGATTTGCAAGGAAGCAAAACTATGTTGCTGCAATAGATATGGTAAGGATGGTTAGGGGTGGTTTCTTTTCTGTCTCTGAGTGGTTTCATTCCTGATTCTAAAGTGTGACATAACAACAACTTGTCTTTTATGCATTCAGTGGGAAAAAAATACCCCATTGAATGCCTCATTTTACTTTTGACGGTCTTTTGGAATGTTTTTATTTTAGAATATCTTTGTTCCTTTCTCTGCCGCAGAACTAAGATTCACATATACCTTTTACTTAAAATCTTCTGAATCCAAATGTCAGAATTTGGAGAGTAGCTTTCTATTAAGCACATGATTGATTTATAGCTGTTATCGCTGCTTCTCTGCGTACCTTTAAGTGAATTGCTTCCTTATGTGTACATTCTTTTCTTACCTAGAGTTGACATCAACTTAAACTACTGATTGTCTCTAGCATCCAAATGCCATATTATTCCTCCTCTTCTTATAAAAATAGAGCATAACTTGGAACAAATTTTAATGTATTTATAACTATGGCACTTCATTAATTATTGATCTACTTTTATTAATTAATTTGTACATGTATTAAAGTATCAAAATATTGTGAAAATAAGTGCTGTGGAGGATACAAAGGAATACATACAGTTCTCTTTGTCTTTTTAGGAACAGCCAATTTAGTTGAGGGGATAGTCATAGTAACATTGTCAACAAACAGTGCTTCAAATCTGAACCAGCATGAGATAAATTTACAGGAATTCAGATCATTATGAGAGAGTGTTTGCTGGGATGGCCACATGAGGTAGAACTTTAAAAAATGTTTTTACAATTTTGCATGTTTCTTATCAAAATTTCTTGCCACAGAAAAATTTACCTCGATGATAATATGAAACAGTAGTATGGCTGACTTTATGTTTTGCTGAGTTGATGGTTTTTTGTTGTTGTTTGTTAGTTTGTTTTTGCAGGTCACTAAATGGAGCTAATGTCCAGGGTTGGGGTGCAATAACACATAAGTAGTTAAACAAACTACTTTCTATATTTTAGACCTATATAGACTCTAACAAACAATGTGTTTTTAAATTTATTGAACTCTATGAACTATAGTCAATTTAGGTTATACCTGTTAGTAAAGATGATGATGATAAAAGTAATAGATAATAGTTATTGACTTTTAATATGACAGGCATTATTTTTAGCCTTTTACTTACATGAATTCACTTAATTATTTAATTATTACAAAGCTGCTGTTGTTACCTTTTACTTTAAAGCTATGAAAATTGATAATAACATTTTCATCAGATTATTGATTCTAGTATGTTATTGCATCCTAGAATTTTTTATTTTTATTGTACAATTTGCTCATTAAACGTATTTCCATGTCTATTTTATAATTTTTCCTGTATTTTTAGCTATAATATAGAAGCTGCTCAATTTTCAAAATGCAAATAAAATAAATCTCTCTTTTAACCTTGATTTTGAAAGGTTATCTTTCATTTCTTAACTGACTTGGGCAAACAGTGAGTTGCTAATATTTTGTTTTAATTTTCAGTTGGTTTCATTTCATTTTATTTCACAAAAGGAGTAGAATTACATTTCAAAGAGAATTTCTTATAGATATTTCCACAGTTAAGTGGGATTTTGTAAACTAATATGTGTTATACAAACTTACAGAAACATTAGATTTGCTATTTATAATTTCCTTAAAGACCTTGCCATAAAATTTATTAAGTAAAATTCAATTGTTTCACTGCTCAATTTACAGTAAAAAATGCTTCGCATGTTCTAACCAAATGCTTTTACTTACAATCATCCGTTAATGTTTTTAATTTCATAATTTTCTAATGAAATAACTTGGCTTTGTATCAATTTCATTGAAAAGAGACAAATCAATAAAAATCGTATTTATTTTTTGATATTAGGGATGCATATTTTTGTTCTGTATGAAGGAACTTCTTAGTATCTAGGTTCCTGTTAACTAATCATACATTTTCTCTTAGAAAACAGCATGAGGAAATTACACAGTATGGGTGTTCATAAGGCAAATTACATTTGTAAACATGTGTTTGCATAAATGACTCATTTTCCTGAAAGGGATATAAATGATTGTAATTACCCTACTGGTATCTTCACTTATTAGGCATGATTTTTACAAGTTATACCTTCTCACTGACTAATAGTTATCACCTATGAAATGGCATTAAAAAGACACCTGTTAAAATTTTTTAATGACTATTAAATGAAATTACACATCAGCACACTGAGGAATATGTTTGGCGCATGCCCTCGCTCTATATGCTTAGGTGTTGTTTTTACGATCTTTAATAGTACATGTAGTAATTATATCGTATATTTTCACATACTTTTCTTTTTTTTTTTTTTTTTGCGGTGCGCGGGCCTCTCACTGTTGTGGCCCCTCCCGTCGCGGAGCACAGACTCCGGAAGTGCAGGCTCAGCGGCCATGTCTTAAGGGCCCAGCCGCTCCGCGGCATGTGGGATCCTCCCGGACCGGGGCACGAACCTGCGTCCCCTGCATCGGCAGGCGGACTCTCAACCACTGCGCCACCAGGCAAGCCGCACATACTTGTTTGATAGGGATTGTAATTGGACTCTGAATAATTTTTATAAGGTCCTATATTTTCAGGTAATGAAAACAAGTCAGTACTTCTTTATATGTGCTTGATTTGTAAACAAACAAATGACACTACCTGAATCTTGATTTCCAGGATTTTCTTTGGAAATTTACTATGGAAATATTGGATAAACCTCATACCACTTAGGATGTTGAAACTAGTGAGATCATAGCTAAAATCAAAATAATGTCTTAGCATCCATTTAAATGATATATTTTGTATATATTTGTTAGATCACTTATAATGTTATTATAAACCATCCTACAAATGGTTTTAAAAGATGTTTCTAACACAATACCTCATAAATTTTATGCAACTTTACCCATTAATACCAAGAAATAAAACCTTTAACTACATGACCTCTGGACAAGATGTTACAGAATAGTCCTTGAAGACAAATTCTAGGCATATGACTACCAATTAAGATAAAGTATGAAAATAAGGGAATAACTGTCATCAATGTCTTTGTACAGGTTATTCTCTTAATGCCCTGGAGTACATCCAGTGCCATTGGCAACATGGACAGAATCTGAGAAGTAGGTTGCCCTGGAACAAGTAGAAACATTGTCTTCCTCCCCACTTAACTTCGCATCTCTCCACCAACCCTCCATGTTCCTTTCGGCTTGACTAAGCTTTAGACAAAGGTCTTCCTGATTCTAGGATCCAGACCACCTCCCTTTTCTGAGAGCATTTACTTTAGAGAACTTGTAATTGCAAATCCTTTCTCTGCCCCTTTGAGATATAAATCTATAAAAGAAAATCTTTTGCCAGTTTCAAGACCCATGGAATGTCTTTCTCAGTGACTTGGGATCCATCCCATTGAGATGCAATCCTCAAGAAGAAAGATGCCACCACCTCCCAGTCTTTGTGGGGCAGGGTAAGCCTGCCTCTGATGGGTACCTCTTGCCAACTTGTAAAACTACCTTCTGTGATGGAGTGATGAGACAGTTTCCTTTTCCTTTAGGTAGGAAACACGGTGGCCTAAGTTTCCCCCGACCCTAGCTCTTAAAAATTCTCCAGCCCTTTTCTTTTTCAGTAAATTTGAGCTCAGACTGAGTTCTCGCTTCTCTATTGCTATAACCTTGAACAAGGTCTTCCTTGCCTCTTTAAATTTGCTCCGTGCAACTGGTGTTTTGACAATATTCATGTGTCTCCTAACTGCCTCTTTTCCCCTTTCTGTCTCTGTAGCCAGCTACACATCTGTTTACATTTACACCTATCTTTGGGTGTACTCAATGGCAGTAATGAAAATATTTGCCTTCTGTTAAAACATTTGGTCAATTGGGTAATCTAAACAGACAGAAAGTGGCCTATAATTTATATGCTCAAAGGGAATCTGTCTCTGCTTCCTCATTAGTGCTTTCACATAGTCTTTTGAGAGATGAGAAAATCACAGTCGAATTCTTCCTTTAAAAATATGCCATTTGGGGACTTCCCCAGCAGTCCAGTGGTTAAGACTCTGCCTTCCAATGCAGGAGGTGTGGGTTCAATCCCTGGTCGGGAAACTAAGATCCCACATGCCATGGGGTGCAGCCAAAATCTTAAAAATAAATAAAAAATAAATAAATAAAAATACACCATTTTAAGAGAGTATGAATTTTCTTTTACATTCAAATAATTACATACCTCATTAGGGTTTTCATGGGAGTTTATTTGCCCCATATATGCAGTTTTCTTATGATATAAACTGGACTTTTACATACATAACCAGAAATTTTTATCTTAAAATTTCAAGTAATATTTTTAAAATAATTTCAAACTAACTAAAGTACAGTGAGAGTTCTGATCAGTGTGAAGGCAAATGAAAATAGGAAGAATAGTGTCAGTGAGGAAGAAAATGAAGGTCGGGGGGGCGGGGAGTTAGCAGCAGCTACAACATACAGATCTGTGTGTGCCACGGGGCAGTTCTTGAAAAAAAAGGCGGCATTAAATAGAATGGGTTCAGGTGAGCAGAGTCAGCCATGACCACAGATTTAATATTAAAATAATCATTTGCTCCATTATAAAGAACTGTTTGGAAGTTCAGCCTTCTGATGAAGGAAATGATATGAATGAACCTTCAGGATTTTTATTTGATAAAATGGACGCAGCTTTGGTGAATTAGAAATGGCGGGGGATGACCCTAAGCTTAGTCTTATGGAATGAAAAGATTCTTGGGTCCATTATTTATATGGAGGACTGGAGGAGAACCAGTTTTGCAGTAGAGGGAGTGAAGATCATGGCTGGGGGCATTCAGAGGAGAGGGACTTCAACTAGGAAGTTGGATACCTGCGTGTGGAACTCAGAGGTGATGTCTAGGTTTTTAAAATAGACGTATCTCATATTCATGCAGTTTATAGCCTTGTTTATGTTCATTGTTTAATGGAGTTTCTAGAAGGAGAGTGCCACGCACTTGATCAAAAGTGATATTCCTCCATCTGGAAGCCTGTAATCTTAGGTCACATGCAAGTATGGGAACAAAAACGTTCACTGAACAATGTTTTTAGTTAAATAATCCCATGGTCCAAACGTCTGAGAAGTATAGAGCAAAATTAGAGGCCTAATAGGAATCTTTTGAGGAATACAAACGAAAACAACTTTGTTTTGGAAAAGAACAGGGGACTGTCCCATCCAGGAGAGCCAGGGGCTCTTTTAGGCTTTGGGAAGAACTAGATGCTAGAGCTTTGACAAGTCTTTTAACCTTGAGACACCACAGGACTGTTAGAGATAAGGATTAGATGGGATAATGTCAGAGACTTCACAGTCTAACATTCTAGAAATGCATTATTTCTACTGCTCTTTGAATATGTCCCCCCCATACTTTGTATCTTAATTTTCAACTTAAATTATAGCATACTTTGGCATAGCAACTGATGGAGCAATCTTTCATATAAGATTTTCTGCTACTCATTGGCATAAAATGGAAATTATTGAGACTGCTACAGAGCACCAGTTTTTCCCCCATGGGTCCACGAGGAAGTTTAATGTTCTCAAAGGTAAAATTTCCCAGGAGGAAGTACTTATTACCATTTTTCAAAAGCTGTTAGGATCTCCTTGAACCATAAAATGTAATTTTTCAAAAAGAGAAAACACTGTTGTTTCCCTTGGTAGGTGATAATTTGCTTTAAGTCACATAAAATTATCACTTTTATCATTCATATTGGGTCTCCCTAGCTAAATTAATGAGACACAATAAATTTAAATTTTATTTATTGTATTTCTATGAGATCAGGAACAAAATTGATATGCCAATGATACCAAAATAATATAAAGCAACAACTCACACAAATATATTTATGAAAAAACCCGCGATTTTTAAGAAATTTTTCTCAGTGACAATCAGTTTAGTTTGCCCCTAAGTATTACAGACTTTCTTTTTTTTTTTTTTTTTTTTTTGCGGTACGCGGGCCTCTCACTGTTGTGGCCTCTCCCGCTACGGAGCACAGGCTCCGGACGCGCAGGCTCAGCAGCCATGGCTCACGGGCCCAGCCGCTCCGCGGCATGTGGGATCCTCCCGGACCGGGGCACGAACCCGTGTCCCCTGCATCGGCAGGCAGACCCTCAACCACCGTGCCACCAGGGAAGCCCCAGACTTTCATTTTGAGGTAAGCATCACCAAGTGTCTTCAATGTTCTGTTACTATCCCAAAATACATTTACAAGCAGTATTTGTGCTAATGTACAGAAATTTAATAAAGGGAAATGAAACACCTCACCATTTAGTTTACCTACCACGTTTGGCATGTACTATAGTGATTGCCCTGAACTATCATGATTTCTGTTCACGTATCACATTTACTAGATTGCCAACCGATCACTAAATGCTGTTTTGTTTAGCTTTGGATACCACCATATCTAGTATGTAGTTGGTGCACAATGAATACTTACTGATACGCATAAGCAATCCTGGGGCCTGGCCTATGTTCCTGTCCTTCTGTTAAACATACTGGGCCTGGGTGAAATGCTGAGCCGGCTGCACTGGGAAATACTTTCTCCTAGAAAATTAGCGTGTGAAGGAACCAACGCCGCTCGCTTTCAAGAAGTTTGCCTTCCTGTGTCCACCAGTCCAAAGCTACAACATCCTGAATGCTGACCCATCCCGATCTGGTTTACACTCATCCAGGTGAGACCCAAAACCCTATGAATATCCTCCCCAAATTTTCCTTTTTTGAGGTATTACTAGGATTCCAGCAAAGGGGTGTTCCTCCTTATTGCTGTAAATCTAGTAAAATTTGCTTGATCAACAGGTTTTTCTGGCACTTTTGAAAAATTGATGGTCAGTCACTGTGGATGTTCCACTAAGATCAGATAGGGACATTCTCAGGGCCACGGCTCAGACCCTTTACTCGGAAACTGCTCATTTCCTGGAGGTGTCTGGACCCTCCCTGTGGTGTTTCTCTGATCACAATGGTAATACACGCCCTGCATTGTGTCTGAACTTAAATTTCCTTTTCCAAGTTCTCAAATGTAAATTCCTTTTTTCAAAGGAAATTTTGGTTACCTGAACCAGTATAAAAATTCTTATGCATGGGGAAAGGTGCCATTCTCACACACACAGACATGCTGACATGTTTATTTGCAACCTTGAAATTTGTTAAAGTGATATAAAATGTATACTCATAGAAAAGCAGTTAGCTAGACAATTTCTGTTTCCTGTCTTCTATTACAGTTTTATTCTGTGACCATATAAACAAAAGTTGTGTATTTTGGTTAAAATTGGTAAAGTATTTTATATTTTATAAAATATAATATAAATGGTTAAAACAATATTAGATACAATGGTTATACACTATGAATATGTATATAAAAATCAATATCGTGGGTTCCTTAAGAAAATGATTACAATTTATTAAAGTAGTAAATTCAATGAGACTCATATTTATTTAATATGCAAAGAAAGTTAATATTTTAAGCTAAAGTTCAAAGTTAAATTCTCGTCTAACAGATTTTTTATATTATGTTTGGGTGGGTCTAAAACACACATATGAACTATACTAAAATTAAGTAAGCTAAGAGTGTGTCATCAGGATTCCCTTCAGGACGTCACTGTGCGCCTTACCAGTACGTAATGAACTCTGCCCACTTCCAAGCAGTCCCCCCCTTGCAAAGGTCACCTCACAACCACCCAGCTCAGGCCCCCAAGTCACATGAATACTTCCTCCAAATTTCCTTGTATTGAGAAAACGCTAAGGTCATCGAGGTGGCATTCTCCCATACTGTAATAAGTCTAATAAACCTAGAATCAATTGCTTACAATTTTATCCAGTAGTCTTGTGAATGCAATAGTTAGCAGTATCCATAATAATTAAAACAAAATTTAAATGATACCTATGGATAATTTTTATGGAAGATATTAAACACAAATTTCTAAAAGATAATAGCATTTTGAAATTCAAGCACCATCAGATTTTAACCTTAATAATATCTTTATGACATTTTTAATATACCATACACTAAATGAGTTTAGAGAACTATCTCTCATTGACAGACTATTTCAATTATATGAAAAAATAAAGGTTAGATTTTTTGCTTGAAAGTATCCTCTAAAAAACATAACGTGACTTCTCTGTTATTGACAGATAGATTAGCTGTGAATGTAACAATTTCTACTTTTTCTTCTTAGAAAGATTGAACCAAAAGCTAGGTCATTCGGCGGTGCCTCTGCCATGTGTCGGGGGTGTGACAGAATGAGAACACTTATAGCCCAAATTAAAATGTCTCACGGTAGTCTCCCAAGTGATTCTGAAATGGAAAAAATAAAAACCAAGGTCAGAAAAATGTCACCATTTGAACAAGCTGTCAAGCAGCCTCCAAGGAAATGTGTCCAGACGACTTCTATATATACATAAAGTGAAGCTAGAGGCTACAGTTCAAATGTGCTTTCATTAAGCCTATCAGGGATTGAGGAAAGACATCTTCCTCTGTTTCCTCTAGGAAGAAAGGGTTTACATTTGTTTCCTTCTCGAATTCTCTCTACTCCTCCAAACTTCTGGGATGGGGATCAAGGAATTGCCTCTGTATTATGATTTCAAAAGGGGCTCTTAATGTGGCATGGGGCATCAGGGGAAGAAGGGCATTAACAAGGCAATGAACTTGCTAGGTCTTTGCAGCAGGAACTGTGAGACCAATAGGTCCAGGAAGTTCTTACACAAACCGGCTGCCTCACCAGCAAACTCAAGTACCCGCCTGTCTACCTATATGTCAGTTTCACATATCTGCCCACATTTTGGTGTTAATAGGTGTGTTCATATAAACTCCGGATTTCCAAAATTTGCAAGGATCATGGTCACAAGTTTTAATATTTGTCTTAAATATGGGATTCCATAATCTTAGAGTTGATTGTTTAAACATTTACAGGAAAATGAAAAAGTAAATAAAGATTTTACAGTCACGAGGGAAATGGGTGATAGAAAATGAATCATTTACTTATAAGTGACACAGGGGTAGGAGATTGCACTTCCTGCCCAGGTGGCAGGGACAGAAACTGAGAAGGAGGTGAAGCTCTGATTGCAGAACAGAGTCAAAGGGACACAGACAGATCTTGGGACATATTACTCCCTGACTATAGGTCCACTAAACGCTATTCCTACAGACAGTTGAAACCTCATGTCCGGGCTACCCTAGCTTGGTGCTCCATGGTAGTGCCTTAATTGAGCTGCAGTTGAAGGCTGTGCCCTTGTCTCTTATCAAAGGTTATTATATAGAAATAGCCACATGAAGAAAATTTTCTTATCTTCAGCAAAATTGCGGAAGGATATTCCTCATTATAATAGTTAATGTCTCTTTTGAGATTTTACACAGTATTTTTTTAACATTGAATACCGTATGTATCTACTTAGCATGTTGTATGTGTATGTGTACACACACACACACAAACACACAGAGTCTGGCTTTCAGGTTTGCTTTCTGAACGAAACCTACATAAAACCGTGTTTGGGTTTTATCTTATCTTCTTGGAAAAGCAAAATTAAACTGAATCGTTTTTTTCTCTTTGGCTCCTAACACTATTTTCTCCTCCCTTTAAATCATTTTACGTGTTTCTACCTTATTGTTTTTTACTTTTATTTGCTCAGATTTATGTGTGTTTTTTTAAGCAAATGTAAATTTTTGGAAGTTGCCAGGGAATCCATGAATATTCACAGAAGTGTTTTGAATCTATAATAGTGATATATACACATTACAGATGTACTTGTAGATGGAGCAACTGAGCATCAAAATGTTAATGAACTTGTTCATAGTCTCACAAGTGACTGATAGTACAGGAGATTTGACTGTCTCTGTCCAAACAGATCCGGTCCTCATGCTGTGCTACACTTATTTTTACAGAGGGTTGCAGGTCGAGCACCCTGCTTTCAGTTCTCTCCCCGTGATCTCTCTCAGTGCCTGAAACTCAGCCTTGTTTAGTTATGTTCAGGTGGGGCTTGGAGGCTTTCTCTATCTTAAATGTCAATTCCACAATGTAAAGACCTCCTTCAGCCTCTGTCGGCAGGTATGGTGCTAGAAGCTGTAGCTTTCAGACGGGCACCCCAGGAGGAAAGAGATATTGAAAGATACATGAATACAAAATGTAAATTCACTTCAAAGAGAGTATTTCTAGTGTTTGTCATTCAGTGTTCTGCAAACCACAAGGTAGATCAATATATTCTGGACATTATTTCTGATGTCTGTGTTATTAATACCATCATAAGATTTCCTTTTAACTTACTTTTTATGAGAAGGAAATTAAAAAAGTCCAGGTGGAAGCAATCAATCTAGGAGAAGCATCAACTGCAAAAGGAAAAAGAAACAAAAAGGACTAAAATGCTAATGATGGCGAAGTGATTCTGAGGCAACTGGAGTTGAAATATTCAACGTTGCTATGCATTTATTAGAGAGATTTATAGAGATTTCACTCTGGTTTGATCTAGTCTATACAAAACATAATAGACTAAAAATATACACTGCCCCAAAGCGGGGAAATACAAAAAAAAAAAAAAAAAAAAAAAAACAAGAAGGGACATGTGCCTTTTGAATTTAGGATTTCATGAAATTTTGTGTTACTTGCAACATGAGAAAAAGAAACAACCTATTTCAGGGTTCATGGTAAAGGACGGCAGAGCCAACTGCCTGGGAAGTGGAAGACAGCTGGCATGCACTACATCATCACCAAGCCAAAGTGAGGTTCCCACGGCAGTCACCACAGCAATGATGGTATTTTTTAAATGTATACAATTTGAGAAGGTAAAGGAAATAAGGACAGCAGAGATAATGACAATATAATATTATAAGTACTAAATGAGGTGGTGTTCAGACCATTCCAGAAGAAAGGAAAACATGTTACTAGATTTGGTTTTCAGTGAGCTAAGAGCTGTCTGCTGCTACCACAAGGAAAGAGCGTATTTTCAGCCTGATGCACAGAAAACACTACTAGATTTGGAATTGTGCATGGCGGAGACATAATGCTGTAAAATTCAAGTGAACTAACTTTGGGGAGAAATAAGCAAGGCTATTGAAAGGAGCCCAAATTCAATTCTATAATTTTTAATTTAGAAGAGAAAATCTTGAGTATTTCTCTCTCTCTCTCTCTATCTATCCTCTCCTTACAGAGATGAAACTATGCATTTAAGAGAATCTATTATTTCTTGTATTACTAAAGCACAGTATTTGGAGAAATAGGCTGAAGAAAAAGGGAAACCACATTGTACTTCAACTGGGAAAATAGAATTGGAATATGTAAGTCTTCAAAAGGAATTTGCCTATGAATGTGTGTATCAACATCCCCCCACCAGAGTGGTACGCTTGTTAAAATTGATGAACCTACACCGAAACATCATTATTACTGAGTCCATGGTTTTCATTAAATTTCAGTCTTGGTGTTATAGATTCTGTGGGTCTGGGCAACTGTACAATGACATGTATCCTCCATATTAGAAGCATTGAGAATAGTTTCACTGTCTTAAACTCCTCTGTTCTCCAGCTATTTGCCCTTTGTCCCTCCAGTCCCTGGAAAACACTGATCTTTTTATTGTCACCATAGTTTTGCCTTTTCCAGAATGTTATATTGTTGGAATCATACGGTATGTAGCCTTTTCAGATTGTCTTCTTTTACTTAGTAATAAGTACTTAAAGTTCCTCCACATCTTTTCATGGCTGGATAGCTTATTTCTTTTTAGCCCTGAATAATATTTCATTGTCTGGATGTACCACAGTTTAGTTATCTATTCACCTACTGAAGGACATCTTGGTGACTTCTGTATTTTGACAGTGATGAATAAAACTGCTATAAACACGTGTGTGCCGTTTTTGGGGGGCATAAATTTTCAGCTCATGTAGATGAATACCAAGGAGCTTGATTTTTGGATCATATAGTAAGAGTGTGTTTAGTTTTGTAAGAAACAGCCCAACTGCCTCCCCAGGTAGCTTCCAAAATGGTACTGTTTTGCATACGCACCAGCAATGAAGCTTTCAATTTTAGCTTTCTTTCCTCTACTGACATGTACTGTAAAATATCTCTATTAATTTAACCATCAGTAAACATCTGTTCCTTACTATGTGTTAGTTTGGGTTTTGTGGATTTCAGGAAGGGAGGCAGGGATTAGCTTGATTTGAAATGGTACAAAGAGAAAATGACACCCATGGCAGACAAATGTAAGAAGAGGCAGTGGTTCCCTGGAAGAAAGAAATAAAGGTTAGGAGGATCCATGGGAAACATAAACCCGTTGGTAATATGTAGAGATATTGTATGTAAAAATGATCCTTGGATTCCCGTATTATGCTGGGTGTGAGCTCAAATAATCTTAGTCGAATTTCAAATAAAAGTAAAGATGTGTAGATACTCCCACATTTCTTACATTTTAAGGTATCTCTCCAATGTGAGATGCATGCACAATGAGGTCTGAGTAATTAGCAAAGACTTTTCTACATAACTTATCCTTATATGTCTTCTTCAGTTGTGAATTAAAAACTTTCTCACATGCCTTACATTTAGATCATGTTTCTCTCTGGTGTGCTCTTACATGTACAATAAGTTTGAAAACTCACTGAGAACTTTCCCACAGTTCCTGCATTCATAAGTCTTCTCTCCAGTGTGAGTTCTTATAGATACTCTAAGTCGGTAGGAACAACTAGGCTTTCCCACATTCCACACTTTCATAAGGCTTCTCTCCACTGGGAGTTTTCATAGGTTTCATGATGGATGAGGAACGAACAAAGGTTTCCCCACCTTCTTTACATGTACATTGAACCTTTCCAGTGTGACCTCTGACGTGTGCCCTAAAGGATGACGCACAATCATGTTCCCACAGTCCTTATGTTTATAAGGTCCTCTCCATCTAAGGTTATTACAGGAGTCCTCAAATATGAGGGATGCTTGTAGGGTTGTCCCTTATAGTACTAGGAGTTGTGTCCAGGTGGGATCTGCTGTGACTCTATGGGATGAAGGATCCATGAGAGCATTTTTCACAACATTCACAGGGTTTTATCCCTGTAGGGATAAAATAAATAAGATTTGAAATCTGGATGAAGGTTGTCCCGCATTGATGATTTTACTTTCATAGAGGCTATCCATCAAATGACTTCTCAGATGCCTCTTGTTCTTGTGATGAACTTGAGTGCCATAGCATTCTCAAACAAGGCAGATGGAGGACCTCCTGGATCATCTGCAGGCAGTACTGAGACTCAGCACCAGGGATGTAAGAGTGTGGACTGAGATAAGACATCCAGCAATAAAGTCTCCCAAGGGGAAACTCAACCCAAAGAGGTGCTACTGGGATATCCATCCCTAAGGAGGAGTCATTTACTGGTTCAGATACTTGAAGGTCTCTCTTGTCATCAACAATTCCACCCAAAAGTCAATTTAAAAAGGCAAAGAGCTAAAAGGGGCAGAAGCAGTGCTACCTTAAGAAACTTGCAGTTGGGTAAAAAGAGCTTGAGCTACAAAAGCAGGCAGGGTATGTGATATTCATCTACTTCTCTATTTGTATTTGATTTTTTCCCTGCTGATCCCTGATGTTTTCTTAGATTGTTCATTTAACTCTTATTCTTGTTACAGGTGAAACCAGGATAATAAGGCACACGAACATTGAATCTGAATAACGTTATACACACATTTCTGAATAATAGACCAGAGGATCTGAAAGAAGCTTAAACAAGCAATTTGAATATAGCGATAGCTTAAACAATTTAAAGGGCAATTTTGAAATCTCTTAATATAAATAAGTGTTTAAATTTTAGCTTGTGTCTCCCAGAGCAGAGTAATTGCTGATGCTGAAAGAAACTGACACTTATTCAAATCCCATCTTTGCAGGACAACATGTTTCAGAGCATTTGTCATCATTTCCGATTGCTGGGTTCCACAGTGACAGCTTGGAGAAAAACTGCTTCTGACGTTGCTGTGTACTCTTAAATCTCTGGAAAGAACATTCTTTAGAGAGGCTTTTCCGTGACTGTTTCCATTTAGCACTTGGTCTAAAAAGAAATAGAATTTAGAAACTACTGATCTTGGATCACATCGTAATCTTTTGTGGCCTTGAGGAGTTTCTTTGTTCCTCTGTGAAGCTAGCACTTAATCTTGCTCCTATCACCATCCTCCTTAACACCAACCTTAATATACAGTGAAAGAAAAAAATAGAACTAAATCCTACCTTTTGTTATACGAGTTTGAAGGAGGAGTTAAGGAATATTAAATATTTTGAAATTCAGTTCTTAAGTTAGTTTCTTTAATAAAAACTAATAAATAGTTTTCAGAAGTTTATGGTTATCTACAGCTATATATCTATCTATACACTTATGATCTATCTATTTAGTCTATGAAGTTAACAGGAAGTCTCCAACTATTACTGGAGAAATGAGACAACCTAAAGAATAAATACTTTCTAAAAAATAGTGTATAAGCACAGAAACTATATTCTTGATGATTGCTTTCAACCGTTGTATAGATTTTGAGCTACAATGTATATTAGAAGTACTTATAAAAAGAAAAAAATACTTTTTCATTAATGCAAACTTGTTTTCATCCAGGAGTAAAGAAAGAAAGCAGGTGAAGACAGATGTCGCAAGAATATACCAGAAAGTGGTTTTTATCCTGCCTCTTTTTATTTGAGTTCCCTAAATATGCCAGCTTTGGGGAGAATGAATAAACTGACCCAAGATCACTGGATAATCAAATTAAGCTACTGTTTTACTAAGAATATTGGGAAAGAACTATGGAAATAAAATCTGTAGTGTAGTGTACTGCTGAAGATAAAAAACTTCCATGTAAAAACTTCAAATTTTATAAAATATAGTATTGAGATTAGGAGTTTTGTTATGTAAATCCAAAAGAAATCATATGGATTTAAGTGAAATAAAGCAATGAATATAGAAAAATCAACAAGACCTCTAAAGGAAATGAAGGGCAATCTTATTTTATTCTAATTTAAATTTGATTTTTAGAACTTTGTTTTTTGTTGTTAAAAACTGCAGCTGGGTTTTCTAGGATGGGTAGTTCTGTGTTTAGATGCATTTGTGTTCCCTAAGAATGGAAAAATAAATATAATTTTCTTTATAAAATGGCAAAGTGGCAATGATATTTGTATGATTAATGTTAAGTATAATGTTATACAGAAAGTGATTTCAGAAAAGCTTTGTAAAACTTTAAATAATAATTTGTATTGTGTAACATATTGTTGTGTCATGTGTAAGAAATTTCTGATTATTCAGTCTTCAAACAATTTATAATTGAGTCATCTAAACCTGAAAATAATAATTTATTTGGGATAGTAACAAAGTCATGTTAAAAATAACATAAAGCAGAGAGAGAGTAATTGAAAATAAAATGTTCAAAGGTCCTAGCATTATTAAAAATGATTAAATAAGAATTTACATTAGATGGTTAATTCAGGGATGAATTTTGTGGTAAATCAAGGATAAAACAGTGCTTGTTGAAATTAGGATACAAAATATAGGTTAATTTAATGCATTACAGAATAAGACATGTTTATATATAATATGCAACAGAGATCAAAAAGAAATTAATAAAGTAATAAAATTAATGTATACATATAAATATGCAAGAAAAGAGTATTTAGAGCATTCTATACAGCACCAGACATGTGCAAAGCAATAAAATTTGGAAAGCACTATAATTTCTATAGCTATGAAGTAACATTTTCACATCTGATGACTATATTAAAAATGAATTTATATTTTGCCACACCAATCATTTTAACAAATGTCACAAAACCCTGAGGCAAATTAAAAATGAAAAAGGACCCCAACAGAAGGGAAAAACAAAATGATAATTAGGAAACTCAACCTAACAGAAAACAAGAAGTAGAGATAAAGGGATCTAAAAATGTTTGATCAAACATTGTTTGATCAACATTGAAGTGTTTTTGATTCTTGCTAATTTTTTTTTTTTTTACCCGGGATCTTTCACACCTATTCAAACAGGAGCTATGAATGGATTTCTGGACTTAACATATTAGGGAAGGGGCGATCTGGACAAAATAAAAGAGTCAGTTCACTCATTTAAGGTTTTAATATAGGTTATCAAACTCATGGAACAAACAGGACGTTGATTTAAAATAATTATGGAGTTTTAGCTTCGAAGGATTTAATGCATAATATTTTTGCCACAAACATAGATAAAGAAAATACATGGTAGCGTAAGAATGATTTTTTTGGCCCCATTTACCTTCCGTCGTGCCCCTTGCAGAACAGGAATGACTGTAGCTTTTTTCCTCTGGCTCTTCCACAGTTGTATTTCGGTAGTGTTGGGAGCAGGTAACTTATCTGTTTAGTTTCACAAGCCCACAGTCAGAGAGGAATGAGCTCCAGAAACTGCACTGAATGGATTATACACAGGAGTCTCACGTGTACCTGGATCTGATTTAGGTTTGGACTTTGAGCTGATGAGATTTACATAAAATTTTGTACTGTCTGTTAATGAGATGATTCGATTTTGGTTTAGATGGTGCATTTTGGACTTCGAGCTGATGCTGAAATGGATTGAGACTCTTGGGAACCTTGGGAAGAAATGAATGTTGGAGAAAGATGTCCCCACCTTAAAACTAGGTTTTGCTTTACTCACCCTCCACCTACCCTTAAGGCCATGGTTCCTTAGCTCAATCAAATCTCTGGATCTTCTCCCCAGCAAAACTCAGAGTCGCACACCTGTGCCATAGTTTACAATTTGAAGGAATTCACAAACAAGTTACTGCCCATTTATGCACTCTAGTAGAAGAACATCTCATTCTTATACTGCCATCATGCATATGCGTGTTGAAAAAAACATAGCTATTACCAAAGCTATTGATGGCTGTCCAGTTGCTTATATGGGAGTTCACATCTTTAACATGGCATACAGCATCTTTCATAACCTGGGTCCACTTTTATCTTTGCAACCTCACTTCCTGCCCCTTCTTCCTCACTTCCTTCTTACTATGGACTCTGTCCTTTAGTTACACAAGACTATCTATTCCCATAGGTCATGCAACTTTTATAACTCTTCTCCTGTACTTATGCTATTGCCTCTTAACTGGGGTTTTCCCATCCCTGCCTCTTCTCTACCTATAACATCCTGCTTATTCTTTCCAGCCAATTTTAAAAAGAAGAGGTCTTTTTAAAGACCTTTTTTGATACATACACTCCATTCCCAGGCCCCCCCCAAAAAAAATTCCTATGTACAAGTGATGTAACATTTATTACATGAATTTATAATTGATTATGACTTCAAAACCATTTATTAACCACTTAACATGGACCAAGTACTTTACCTCACCTTGGACTAGAAGGATAAATAGGACATGCTTACTTCTTTCTAGAACTCAATCTACTGAGTATAACACGATGTAAATAAAAGGTATAAGTTACCGCCTCTGCTCCTGTGATAACAGCAGGGCCATTTATGTGAGGTATTATGAAAGGAGAGATGCAGAAGGGAAACGGAGGAAAGAAAGTATGTGAGATCTGAGTCAAGGATTAATTGGTGAATAGAAGTTTTCCGGGCAGAAGGATTTTCATGCCTAAGAGAAAACCAAGGACCCAAGATATTCTAAAGAAGGAAATAGTATTTTGCATTTGGGGGACTGTGAAGAGTTTGATATGATATGGTACCAGGTGTATCGAGCAATTCAGAACAATTGGATTAATTCTAATGGCCAACCTTGGCCAAAGCTCTAGTATGTGCTGGGGACTTTTAGCTGTGTGTACGACATGCTGCATTAAATGTATTCTTCATAACAAACTTCTGTGATATATTATCCTCATTTTACCAAGGAGTAATGCTTAAGGGGTAAATAAGATCAAGGTAATAATTTGGTATCCTTTAAATAAATGTACTTTATTCAATACTCATTTAGTTGGATCAGAGAAAAATGCATTATTAATAATAAATATACATTTATCTCTTCATGTTTGAAATAGCTTACTATGTATGTTTCTCCCTCAAAATGCACCTCTTAGATCAGCATCTTTGTACCTTTCCCTTGGCTTGTATTTGCTCTTGTGCTAGGAAATATTTCTTAACTGATTCTCTGGGGAAAAAAAAACGAAAAGGAAAGAAAGAAAATCTCTGTGACGCCTGGAGGTTGCTGAGGTCTGTCGTGTGAATACCCTGGGTGCGTTCAATCCAGGGATGAAGAGTCATTGACTCAGGGTTGGGGGCCGGCCCGCAAGCTCCTCACCAGCAACTCTGCTCAAAGTCTCACCGGCCGTACCTCTTCTTTTTTCTCATCCTTGAGATTTCAGTTCTCATAGTGAAGCGGTGTCCATTATGACCTGACATTCCTTATATCATATGATGTCCTCCTAATGGGTCTTTCCGCATTCTGCTGTGATTTTATTTAATTATTGCCTCAGCTTTCTAGGTCTCTCTCCCCACGCTAGAATGTACACTACAAAAGGGGAGGAGCCTTATCTATTTTGTTCATCACTGAATTCCAAGAGTATCTCAGCATTTGGTATTAAGCTCAAAAAATATGTGTTAGATTAAAAATTTGGCCAGAGATGGTGTCATTGAGGGACCTACAACATCTTTAACAAGATCAGTTGCTTTAAGACAAGTGAGTAAAATGACACTGTTCTCTTTTATTGAGAGATGCAGATGGAGAGCACAAAACCATATTCTTCTAAGCCAAGATTTGTCTTTTGTGCTTTATGCAGGATGTTGGAATGGAGGGGGACAGAGCAAAGATTGTCAATAAAGGAGCAAGTGGAGGGTCCCACGGCTTGCTACAATCCCATCAGTCACAAAGCCTTTTTAAATTTTGTGTCACCATTATGGGGTTCAGAGGAGTCTGGACTATAAGAGACATCATTATGTCAATGTTTAGTGAATTCAAATTAATAAGGGTTAATTTTAAGGTGCAGGGTGATGTGATAAAAAGAAATGATTTTCCAGATCCTCTTGAGTTAAAATTGGGAATACGAATATATCATTTTGCTTTGCAACTTGGTCTTCACAAATCACTGGATATAAGCATACTCAAATACCACTAAATTTTCAGGGTCAGATACAAACTGTTTGGGAACTGCTGTTTTATTGGGTGAGCTGTGCCTTTCATTAGTTCAGTTAGTTTAAGAAAACCAGCCCACAAATTTTTGACGTATGGTGTTGGGTATGTGTTGACTGTCTCGTTTTGCTTCCAATAGGAAAAAATGTTCTTATGTGCATTTGTGTTCACGCCAAGATGTTTAATTGTACTTTATGTATAGAAGTTTTTCAAGGTAATCAAGCTAAACTGCAAAGAGTATTAGAAGAAATGAAATAATAAAATCCTGTGTCTTTAAAATGATGAAGAAAACATTTATTTTAAAAATATGTGTTAATAAAAAAATCATGCTCCTGTGTTGTAGCTAACTGCTAATGGCATTCGGCTGTGGTGAAGTTGTGTTTCGAGCAGTATAACATTAAACAAATACAATGCAACGATGAGTAGGGAAATTGTATTGATGACTTAAATCATGACAGTTGTAGGGATTTATTTTTAAAAAGGGCAACATAGGGAAGAACTGTTAGGCACATAGAGGCATTGTCTTCTTGATATGCATTTATCCCATTGATTTCTGTTACCATTTTGCCTCAAATTACCCTTCCTTTCCATGTTCCTGATTTCTAGTGTACCATCATTGCACCTCTTAATATCATTTCACCTGATTATTTTCATTCAGAAACTAAAAGTGTTTGCTCTTGATATTGCACTAATTATCCTAACAACGCCATGATTTCCATTTAAGCAGCAGCAAAGCCCCATTTTCAGGAAGCCTTTTCTGGATGGAACCATGGTTGCCTTTCATCTAGGCACGACACAGCTTTGAACTTTCCCCTGCTCGTCCCAACAGTTTGCACAAATCCATGTGCTTCTTCCTAGCGCTAATCTAGTTTATCCACATCACTGCTGAGCGCAGGCTTCAGTCTAAAGTTTCGTTTTTCCAAGTGTTGAGTCCATCTCACAGAATTTCCATTTCTCCATGCACAGGAAACAACGCATTGTTTTGTGGAAGGTGTTAACTCTCTCACTTCATGTTTTTGGCCCCTCTATATGTCTCATTACTCAATTACATAATAGTTTCTCTCTTTTTCTTTCTCTCTGGCCTGTGCTTTCTAAAAGATTCTATTTAGCCTCTGCATTTGTGAGCAGTTGGAAACAGAATGGAATTCAGTTCGCTATATGGAGTGCTTTGAACTTCTCTCTTTGGCTGAATTTGTAAAATGTAATAGAGGATGTCATGGAGGGAACTTATTTCGGAAATCCAGAGCTCATTTGAATCCGTATTGTATTTTGTGTCAAGGATTTAGGAAGGTCAAACGTTGTCATTGAGTAGACAGAGGTCATTCTTCCCTGCAGACAAAAATTCTTGATGATATTTATTCATGAACCAGGACAATCTCAACAGAAAAATAATTCATTGCCCAAAATATCTTTGCTGAAAAATTCAAATAGCCAGATGGTAGTTGTGCAGCCTTATATCCTTTCAAAATATGCTGTAGTCAGCAGATTACAAGTCAGTGAGAGAAAGAGAAGTTGATATTCAGTCTAAATGTAATATGATCATAACCATCTATCTCCTGTATGCAGAGAGGATAAGAGGACAGAAAAAAATAGTATTTTCCTTGGTACAAGTGATGATATTTTGTGCTGAAAACAAATATACTTGACTTTGACTCCAACAAAATGTATTGTTGGAACATTTATAAAGATATGATGAAGGCCCTTCTATATCATAAAATTCAAAAATTTAAATCCTAATTGTTATTTAATATTAAATGCAAATCTATCAAGTCTTTTGTCTTATTTTGCTAATTAAGATTAAATATTACTTGCCAGTTGAAGGACTCCAAACAGTCACTACCTAGCTCTTGATGAAATGTTTATCCAATTCCAGTGGGCTTCCCTCCACTCTATTTCTTCGGCTGATATAATACAGAATTGGGGCTTAGGAATATTCTGACCTTGAAATTGGGACATACAATTTTAACAGTTGTAGTATCTTATAAACACAATTGTCCACGATAGACTGCATTTCTTCTTTAAAATTTTTAATACGGGGGCAGAGAACTTTCACAAGTTTGAGAAATGTGGTAAACGGAAATCATTTTAGCCAGACGTCTGGTTACACAAAACTTGAATTAAAGAAGCAGCATATAAAAGATTACCATATCATTTTAGAACAAATATATTTTGTTCTACAAAAATTTATATAAATTAAAGGTAAACTGTTTGTCAAGGTAGAATAATTCAGGTTAAGAATATTTGTGTCTATGCTCCATCATGCCCCAGGGCCTTTACATATGCTTTTCTCTTTCTGGAATGTGCTCCCTCCTTACCCCAACCTCCTGTCATTCATTTCCACATATGTTAACTTTACCTCTAGTTTCAGTTATCAACTCGAATGTGTTTCCCCGGGAGGCCTTGCTTGCTCTGCCTCCTGCTCTCATTTGAAGCTTTCCTATTTAGCATTAGCTATAAATGCAACTTATAGTTATTGACATAATTACCTGATTGATGTTAGCCTCCTATTTTATTAATCATGTCCTCTGTAAGGGCAGGTACTGTGTCTGTTTTTGATTACTAGAGTATGTCCATAGTCAGGCATAAAAATATTTGTCAGAAGAATACGCTTGAGTTCAAGAAGGTATATTTAATATCTTTGATATTAAATGCAAATAAATTCCATGGGAAAAGGGGTTTAAGGGAACTTGTCTGTGTGGCTTTACAAATATTGCCCTTTGTAATTTTTTGGGTTAAAAGCCTGTGCCTAGGGAAAAAATTGTCAAACTTGCATTGGAACATGGACCATTCCTAGGAAGATGTGTTTGAGATCCATCTTTGATATGTTGGGAAGTTCAATAGTAAGGAATGCCGTTAAAAAGCTGCTCACTAAGTAAATGAAGAATCTGGATCAGCTCAAAACCCAGGACCAGAACAGTGAGCCTCAAGGTTGTCAATCAACAGCCCCTTGATATAATAAATATGTATCCTGATATAGAAGTCACGGCAAATATAACTGACCTACCCACATTTATTCAAGAAAAAAGTTTGAGGTCCTAAATAGAAATGATAGTAAATTAAAAAATAAACTGTACCTTTAAATGTTAAAAAAGTGTGAACTACAACTGGAGACAAAAACACATTATGTGTTTTGAAGACAGAGTTAGTGATTCAGTGGGAACATACACGAGCTTCTGAGGTTCTGGTAACACCCTTGGTATAAATGGTTACAGAAACCCGTCAAGCTATAGAGAAGGAGTTTGTTAAACCTCAAGGGGGTAAAATAGGTCATAATTGTCAAAGTAAGGATTATTATAGATAAAATTATCATTGATAGATGAACACCACTTTTGGTGATTTAATTCTTACTTTCTCTATTCCCTCTTCCTATTTGTATCTACCAGCCTTCAAATTGTCACATATTTTGCACAGATAATTATTATTTTCTATAGTTCTCTTGACGTATAGAATTTTGCATTCCTAACCCAGCACTTGGATAAGGAATAGTAGACAAGGACACCATTTAGGACATATTAAAAATATGAAACTCAGAAAAGCAGGTTGAATATTAAAGTATAATTTGAAGTGATTTTAAAAGCATGATAGGACTAAAAACCAACCAAAACACATAAAATAAAATGCTATATATTGTACCTGAATTTCACTCACATCACAATAACATTGTACAATTACACAAAAAGAAATAACAGTTTGTGGATAACTTTTAAAATTAGAAAAAGGGTATTTTTGTTAATTGTCATTTTTCAAAGCTTTTCTTTTATATGGATCCTTAGAGGCACATTTTATTCCTGTCTAGAACCACTGCTGTGTCTAAATACATAATGGGGAATTATTTAGATAATTGAACGGGAATCATAAAAACAAAAGAAATTTAGGAACCTAAGAGGAGTAGTCCTGAATGTGGGCACAATCAGTTATTGTCTCTGTATTTAGAATTACATGATTCCAAGCACACAACACTAAGTACCCTCCACCAACTTAGTGCACATTTTGGCATAAAGAATTATATCTACAAGACTTATCTGCAGAAAAAGCATGGATGTTATTTCAGTAAATTTCAGTAGGAACTAAATGAATGCCTACTGTGTTAAGATATTGTGCAAGATATAAATGAGATATGGTGGAAGAGCTTCCAGTCTATTCACAGAGAAAAAGATACATTAGCACGTACTTTAAAGACCACAGTGCTCTGAACCCCAAGAAGAAAGTCCTCACAGTTGCTATGAAAGCTCAAAGCGGACTGCTCTTTATAAGAACTTTAGATCCAGTATAGAATTATTCACCGCTCTGCTCTGGCCTCACTCTCTCTCTCTCTCTCTCAGAAAGTGTATCTACTTCCTTAGCTTTATTTTTATTAATTCATCAAACTATTTGTCCTTCTTAAATCTCCTTCTTCAGCTTGATGGTCTTTCATTCATCTCCCCTTCAATTTTTCCAGTGGGAGACCGCAAATACCCCAAACTTTCCCTCTTTCCCAACTTCTCTCAATATTTACTCAACCAGAATGCTCTTTAAAAGACACAAATCTTATTATGATGTTTCATTGCAACATATTGATGCTTCCTCAGTCCTAAATGAGTTCCAACATCTTTTACACATTTCTCAAGTCCCACGTGAGTTGGCTACATCTGCCTCTGCTTGTCAAGAACCCTTATCTTTTATACTGAAGAGTAGGATTAGTTACCTTTTGCTCCAAGGGGAGACACTGCCTCTATCTTCTGAGGCCTTTGCTATACAAGCATCCTTGAAAAGATAGTCTGGAAAAAAATGGTATCCTGTAAGCATAGACATGCAGAAACATGAGACTTCCCTAAAGAACTGAATCTCCTCATATCAAGCAATACCCCCTCTTATACCCACTCTTACACATAAGACATTTTTGACTTTCTCATTTTTACCATGCTTATTTCTGGCTCTAAGATTTCAATTTCACTACTCCTTCTGACTGGTACCTCCCTGCCTGATTGACCCCTGTGCATTCTTGAATCTTGAATTCTTGTTGCAGGGTCAATGGCTCTTTTATTTTCTAATTGTAGCAAAATTTCAGAAACATAATAACTTCTTAATATTTCTTTTATTAAGTAAGTGAATGAGGCCCACCTTGAGATTCATCATAATGGGAAACAAACAGTAGTCAGATGAAAACTGGTATAGGTGTAGGTGCAGGGAACCCCAGACAGAGCTGTTCATAGGAGCTGTGTAACGAAAGCAACTTTCTGACGTCTAAAAGAAGCTTTCCTTATTGTCTTATCGTACTTCTTAATTCGTGTAGATTTTATCACTCTATCATTTGATTATGCTTGTTTACCAGCTTGTCATGGGTCTTTCTCAGCAGACTCTAAGTTTCATGTGCACAGAAACCACATCTAACCAATCCCCTTGTATCTCCAGGAGTTAGTGGCTGGGATACATAATTGCTACCCATCACGTATTCTCTGAGGGATGATAGAATTGGTTGGAAGAAAGAGAGAAGGAAGTCTTAAAGGAAGGGACTAAAGAAAGGGGAATGTAGGAAAGAAAAAGATGACATCAAAGGCAGTAACACTAATAAAAAGAAAGGAAAAGATTAGCTCTTTGAATGTAGTTGTCAGGTTAGCTAAGTGGAGGGCAGGCATTTGAAGGAGAGGAAATGGATCTGGAGAGAATTGTAACACACGGAAAATGCACTTGGTAATGTACTGCTGCAGGGGGTCTGTGTCACCAGGACATAGGTTGTTGGCAACAGGCAGGGCTGGGTATCAAAGATCAGTGACAGGGTTCCGGGGACCTAGTTGCAGGTTGTAAGAAAACCCTCCAAGTGGACACTCAAAAAAGGGAGCAGAAGTGGGGCAAAGAAGGATAACTTGACCAATTTTATTAAATGAGAGACAGCTGACCTTGAAATACTCAATTTTTTTGTCTACGATCCAGTTTTCTAAATAAATTTCCCTGCCTTTCATCTGTGTGTACTATTTAGCCAACAGAATGCCTTCATTGGGCACCATTTTTTTCTTATGTAGTATTTAATTTAGGCTGGTTTTAGGGACCCAAAGAGAATGTTTAATATTCATGTATGTAGGTTCACTACTCACACTTTTAGTTAACTGTTTGCCGTATTCTCTAGTTTCAGAAATATCAAGAGATGAATTTGAGATGAAGTGTATTATCGCATCAAAATTTGCATATTGATTTTATTTTGAATATGATTAGGAAAGGAACATAGATCTAATAAATTCCAAATAAAATGCTAAAAATCGTGTTAGGCTAAACATGGAACCTTTATTTTGGCATTTTATTAATTCTAGACCCCTTTGACCATTAAGATAATCTACTATAATATATTCTTATCTGGATATAATTAAGTTTCATTGCTGAGTACATAGATTCCTAAGTGCAGTTTGCAATTTAGTCTCTGTAATTCACTACAGCTCTAAATGTAGTAATTGGGGAAAAGGATGTTACAATAAAGCTGCTATTGGTGCTGTATATTTCAGAGCCATTAGAATTACATCAAGTAGATAAGGATAATAATTGTAGTTATGATAAAATTTCACTGGTAATCATTAAAAATCAAACGAATGAACAAAAACTAAAACTCACATTTCTAAATGAGTTCAGTAAACCATAGACTTGTGGCAGTTTCTCACTTCCTCTGCCATTCAGTATTCTAAGATGAGCGGTCTAGCTTCCACTTAATTAATGTTTTGTCCCCAACTATGTTACATGCATACATATAGTTTTCATGACAGCTTACCATTCCCCAGTATTATACATAAAGCTTTTATCTTTATTTTTTGATGCTTTTATTTTTATTCAAAAATTTTTGAAGGATACTAACTCTTTATGTAAATTCTGTAATTTATTTATCCTGAAGTCTCACAGGAAGTTTGACTCTTTTCATTTTTGTGTGTGGCCTACTCTCTTTCATTCATTGATATCTTTGCATTACTTTTTCTCATCAGTCCTCATTTAAATGGATTTGGTGCCAAAACCTTACGGAGTTTTATCAACTTTTTGCGTTTGTGTTTTCCTGTTATTAAGAGCTGTAGGAAATTGATATCTAAGGCTCCAGTGTATGGGAGAGGTGAAAGGGCTCTTCTGGAAGAGGGGTAGCTGATTGTCATTGCTTACTGACAAAGGGGAGCAGAATATGCCACCCCAAAATATGCCTCTTTGGCATAAGGATTATTTGGGGCTGGTTATTTTTAGGAAACGACAGACACAGGAGAAGCTCTGAAAACAGTAGAAATTACCCTTTTTGTATGACTCATTTATATTTATAAGAGAAATCTTCATGTGTAAGGGTCTCTCCTTCTTTGTGCCAGGAAGAATATGACTAAGTCTCTAGAAACTCTTATCAGTAAAGAAGGCAATGGCTTAAATGTATACAACAACCTTATGCTTGTTTGCTCCGGCTTTTTGATAACCTCCCCAAACTGGCTCCCTACCCAAGCCCCCTACATCTTTTGCCTTTAGCCGGATGAGGTATTTAAGGTGGTGGCTTGTGTTATTTTGGGGAGTTATTCAGCTTTCATGAGTATACTTCAGTATCGCTCATTTATACTGGAGGTATACATGTTATTAAATTTCTGTTTGCTTTTCTCCTGTTAATCAGTCTTTTATTACAAGGGGATCTCAGCCACGAACCTAGAAAGGTAGAGGAGTTTTATTTTCCCTCCTCTACACTGACATGGTCTTGGGTACATATTTCTTTGTTTTTATTCTACATATAAAGTCTGATGGTGCTCTTTTCTTTTTTCTCTGTAATGTGGTTTAAATAGTTTAAGATAAAGCAAGGGTATAAAAGTGTACAGTATTATCATTCATCTCTTTAGTCTCCGTACAAGTCACCAGTTTTATGCAAAGCTATTTAGTTAAGTCATTTAATCAACCAGCATCTATTGAACATTTATTATGAGTCTGGAGTAAGGTTAGGACTTGTAAATTGAGGTACGAAAGAAGAGAGTCCTTGTCTAAAGGAGGTGTGAGAGACCCACACATAACTACAACACTGTTTGATAGGTACTACGATGAAACATGGGTACTGGTAAATATACCCATGAAACTTGGGGGGAGGATTTGAAGGGGGTCCTTGGGAAGGAGTGGTCCTAGTTATTAGAAGAGGATTTTAAGCAGAGCTGATTACCTGACCATTAAAGAACAAATTGGGAATAAATCTTGGAGAAAAGAGGCAAGGATGTCCCAGGCAGAGGAACAAAAGTGTGCAAAACGCAGCAAACCTAGAGACAGTCCTGTTCTGAGTCCTGCAGCCTGAGCCACCTGATGTTACGTCATGGTCTTTTCAGATGGAGGCAAAACATGAATTGGGAGCAGAGTATGTTCATGAAGGGCCTCAGACGCCACGCTGAGGAGTCTGCGTTAAGATAGGCACATGGCACTTTTGACAGATCTTAATCAAAGGACTCAAATTGTCTGTTCCACTTGTTAGAATATTTGAAAAGCTGTGTGGGAAAAGAATTGGTCTTAAGACAGGAAGCATCATTATGGGAAATCATTGAGTCATTTCAAGATCAAACCCTGCTTTCCAATTTAATAGTTTTCCCTTTTCTTGTCTCTCCATATTGCTCACCCTTCGATCTCAAGGATTTTGTTGAAAGAAACCCTTTTTTTTCCAAAGAGAGAAGATTTGTAAAAAATTTTGTTGATTTTCTGTTTAGGCCATTGAAGCCCTATACACGGGGCAGTTCAGAGACAGCATATAGAATTGATCTTACACTGAATAAAATCAATACCACATTTGTTTAAGTACATTGGAACCAAAATCCTTCTTGAGCGTTCTATTGAACCTTTAATTTGCCCATGAATATGTGCCTCACCATAGGAGACTGTCATACAGACCAAGGAGAGGGTCAGAATCAATACACCCTTCACTTTTAGCTGTCTTAGGATCAAGATAAGAGATTATAATGCTGCCTTAGAAATAATTACTTGATCACAGGCATGGGACTTAATATTCACCCTTATAAAAGATTGCAAACTAGTCTCTTAAAAAAAATCTCCATGAAATAAGAATCATTGCAACACACACACATACTCCCTTCAATTATTTCTTAATTGCTGTTCTTTGTAAAGAACAGTTAGCTACTCAGAAACTGTCGCTACCTCACCTCCACTGTGGCTAATACAGGACAAGGAAAGTACAAAAGATGATCTCTATCTTTAGCAACTTGTGATGTGTTTAATGAAACAGAATTAATGGCCATATAATATTTTTTGAAGAATACAATATAGGGTATAATCAAATGCTAAACTCTTTGTGAACCATATCTATGCGCAGAAGTTTCGAGGAAGGAGAGATCTTTATAAACTAAAATGATCAAGGAGGAATTCTTTAGGAAGGTGGGAAATTTCTGGCCGTGAAATGGGAGAAATTTTTGAAAATATTAATAATTGTCATTTGTCAAATAGTTACCAAGTGTTCTAAGTATATTTTGCCCGTTCCATAATTGGTTCCTTATAAATATTACATGAAGATTTCTTGTACCCATTTAACAAGAGAAGGAAGTGAAGCACAGAAAAGCAAGATGGGGCACCACGGCTGCTAAGATCAGAGCTTCTATTTGCATCCAGGGTTCTTACCCTTGTGCTACTAGAGTTCTGACAAAGGAAAGCATGAGCTGAAGGGCACTGATGCTGTGGGTATTAGCTCATTGCCAAGAGTTCATATACTGTAACTGTTTTTAGAAGTAGTGATTGTTGAACTGAACCACCCATATTGTCTCAATATGCAACTTAAAAACAACACCTTGGTGATGATAAATTTCAGTCCTGAAATGGAATAATCATTAGGCCAAAACCAAGTGATATTTTCGAAAGCAAGATGAAACTGGTTAACTACCTAACCTACTAAACATAAATAATATCTAAACACTTTAAAACTTTGGATCTGCAAGATACAACTTTCCTAAAATCATACAGTTACTATAGTCTTACTAGAATAACATTTATAAAGCAAATTACTTTTTATTTCAATATTTACTGTGACAGAAAAATATTATAAGTAGAATTATATTATTTTATGCCTATCATGTATCATATGCATAAAATATTTCTAAACATAAATAATCTTTGTGGCTTAAGGCTTTTTTTTAACTTTAGTTTTGGCAAGGTCGTATCATAGGATACCATTTCACTACATGAGCTATCAAGGAAATTTGCTTAACGAAAGTATCTCTATTTACTAAAAGAAAACATAACTTCAGGACAAAAAAGTGAGTCCAGACAATACTTCTTTTCATAATTATAATTACATCACCTTGTTTCTAACACAGGAAAATTTTTTTTTTAAAGAGATTCTTTATGAAGTTTAATTTAGAGCATCCAAAGTTTTCTTATCAGTGTAGAATTTTTTTTTTTTACATCTTTATTGGAGTATAATTGCTTTACAATGGTGTGTTAGTTTCTGCTTTTTAACAAAGTGAATCAGTTATACATATACATATGTTCCCATATCTCTTCCCTCTTGCGTCTCCCTCCCTCCCACCCTCCCTATCCCACCCCTCTAGGTGGCCACAAAGCACCGAGCTGATCTCCCTGTAACACAGGAGGATTTTTGATGTGTGTAATATTCTCAGATTATGCGTTGAGTCTGTTCACAACCATCGGATAACCTGGGGAAAGATATTTTCAATGTCTAAACTTAGATATGAACAAATATATAAGAGAATCCTAGAAAATGTTAAGCTAAAAAGACAAACACCTCAATGGGGAAATCGTCAAAAGAAGATGTAAACAGGCACTTTATATAAGGGAACTCCCAGAAGAATAGCAAGCATATGCTAAGATGCTCAAACTCATTAGTATTTAGAAAAATGCGAATTAAAAGAACGATGTAATATTGCTTTGGACTTCTTACGCTGATAAATACATTATACACTAGGAAGTGGGAGGAATGTACAAACCTACTTGCACCGTGGTAAGAAAGTTCCTGCTGCAGTCTCTGAGGAGCAATTTGACGCCACACAGATTAAATTCAAGTCACATACCGTACGGCCAGCAATCCTGTTCCTGGGTGCAAACCCCAGGGGAAACCCTAACATAGTTCTGTAACAGGACACAAAGGAGATGCTCTTTCCAGTGTTGTTTGTGGTGCAGGAAATCTGGTTGAGGTGTGGCTAGGCACACGTGAAAGGTGCATATTACGGAGGACGAAACAATGCTCAGGAGTGATGCTCCAGCCGTGCACATTAGTTACATGGTGGATTTTTTTTTTTTAAGTGCTGAGTAAAAACAATTAAGAAACACAATTTTGTACATATAGTGCACTGCAGGAAATTAAGATATCCTCAAACATGTGCATTTGTAAGAAGACATATGAAAAAATATAGACTATTAAATTCATTAGAATGGCTGCCTCTGGGGAACAAGGGAGTCATTGTTAAAGATTAGAAAAGGATTGTTTTTAAAGTGCTTAATTGGTTCAGTTAATACTAACTTCTGCAGAGAAAAATCCTGGAAATCTCAGTGGTTTAACACAAGGAAGTTTTATTTTTGATTCACATTGCAGTTCAATGAACATTTTTATGGGCAGGCAGCCCACGAGATGATTCAGGGATTCCATCCGCCTACAGCCAGCGACTCATGAACCTGCTCACCAGCCATTTCCATCCCAGCCAGTGGCACAGGAATAGGAGTGGGGGGTTTTCACGGACCACGTACGGAAGGCACACCCATCACCTTAGCTCCCAACCCTTGGCTGTGCACTGCAGATTGTGGACAGGGCAAGAAAGGCTGGGGATGGCTCATCAAATTGTGAGCTCAGCAAGAAGAGAAATGAGTTGCATGAACAGTCAGCCAGTTCTGCCTGGCAAACTTTCTGCACCTGTAGGATGATAATGTGCCCTGAACTGAGACTTTGGATCAATGCAAATGTCGGCTCTGGGATGCACTTATCCCTAACTAAATACTCAAATACACTAAGTTTCATATCAAGTAAACCCGTGAACGATGAAGTAAAGTTATGAATACAATAACATTAGTCCAGGCATTGCTGTGAAAGCATGATGATTATTTGGAATAAATGTAATCAGTGGAGAAATACGATTTAAAAATGGATAAATACTTGCATTTTTACTCTTGTCTGTAATTCTACCTCCTCTTTCTTGAGTTAGTTGCCCCAGGGGAAGTCTAGTGAGCTTTCTAACCTGGGTCCAGGTCGCATTTGCAGAGGGTAGAGGACCCAACACCACAGCTTGCGAATCTGCCCTTGCTGCCGGCACAGTGACTTTGTTCCCTGCTTAGCCCCACCTCCTTTGATTGTTCCTTTCAAGGTACACACATTCAAAATAGAAACTTAGAATAATGAGTCATATAAATATTTTGCCAGCTGAATTCTCATTCAGATATGCACGATCATAAACAACTCTTACATTCCTGGTGTCTATAGAGATCTCTTGCAAGCCTGAGAGATTGTTAAAATTAACAAGTATAATTACTTGAAAAATTAGAATGATCAACTATATTTCAGGAAAAGAACACATGGATTGGCTATTTTACAGAACGAATGATAATTTTGCTGAGATTCCTGGGCTCATAATGTGGTATTGGCTAAACATGGTATGCTTTCCCCTGCAGGTGTTCCCAGTAGATACATTGGGGGATACACAAAACAGCATTTATATGTTAATAAAATTTAATTTAAATGCAAGATAAATTTTAATCTTAATGTATATGAATTTTTTTGTTTCACCAACCAATAGTTTTGAATATACATACAAATAGATAGATAGATAAATATAGATAGATAGATAGTTATAGGCAGGGTTCAAATAATATGCAAAATGGAACAGTGGGCAAAGAGAGAGGGGAAAAAAAGAGAGAGATGCCATATATAATACATTTAATTTACAGCTGCACAGTGGCTGAGAGCAAGCCTTGGAAACCTGGCTGCTGGAAACTGAATTCTAGCCCCACAGCTTACAGGGTGATATTAAGCAAATTACCCTCTTTTATTTATCTTATCAATTGTTAAAGGGGAAAAGTAATAATAGTTATCTTAGACTCACAGTGAGGATTCAATAAATCATATACCAAAGGTAAAGAACAATCCTGATGTGCACGAAGTTCTCCATGGTTAGGTATTGCTGCTGGTGTTGCAGCTGCTGCTGATGTTATGTAAGAAAACCACTGTTTGGGATTAGGTCAGACAATAAATCAGATTCCACACTGCATTTATTACAAAACATGAATTTGCTAAGTTAGTCTATAATAGCTCAGCTTCTCGTTACCCGCCAGATTCTACCTTTGCAAACAGAATCGACTGTCCTGGATTTGGTAGATTCCAGCCTAGATCTTAAAGGATTCTGATTGACACCCCTTGATAGCATAGGGTGTACTAAGTGCTCAAGTAAAGTGAAAGCCCCTTGGACAGACATTCTACCTTCTTCCTGAAATCCCACTCCTCTACTTTTTAAACTGTTTGTATTTATTGACTTTCTGGACATGATTACGTGATTTACCTTATTAAACATGCCATTTAAACTTACACTATTTTCTTTTGAATATTGTAAGTTTAAGCTTCTCGGAACAATAATCTATCACAAAGAGGAATTTTATATAATTCTTGGTTGTGACTTTCATTGCAGTACTCAGTTAGATCACTTAATACACTATTGAGAAATATGTTAGGAAAAATATAAGGTAATTTATAATTGTCCTTAGGTGTTATTTCAATGGGTCAAATCTGATACTAATTAAACAATACATAGAGTTTCTGTTATCTATGCTATTAATATAATCTATTAATAATATCTTAAAAATTAAATTGGTGGTAAGAACTCCTGAACGGGTAATAAAATTCAATCTGGTTAAACCAAAGATACCATTTATCCTCTCTTTTTAATTTGTAATTACATTCTCTTCTCCACAAAACTCTACTATCACCACCATCAACATGGTGTCATAGAATAAGATACTAAACATTATCCTATATATAGGTAGGTAGCTAACAGACATCTGTCATTATTTCTCATTTCTTGCCAAATAGACTGGCTTGAAATTAACTTTTAAAAATCAGTCATATTTCTTATCTAGTAAACCAAAAGTTTAGTCTATGATTAACAACCTTATAATATATGTCAACTTATTTAAAGATTCAGGAGCCAGGATTACTTACAAAAATGAAAAAGAAAGGTAAAGATTTTATTGAATTTATCAGGAAATTACATTATTTAAATATATTTTATTTAATTAAGCTTTTAAAAAATAACTGTGATCCTTATTTGTAATATTTACTTTGATATTTTTTTGGTCCTTAATTGCCCCATTAGCCTTTGCTGGAGCAAGCTGAAAGTGTTTTGGATTGGTTTTGACCTTAGGTTCTCACGTTTTAAAAGAAATGTCAACAATTTCCCTGCTTCACTATTAAAACACATAGCTTTTTGCTTAAAGAACTGTGTATGGGAGGAAAGAACCTATATGGGAGGAAACTGATGAGGATAAATAGAAACTTCTTTATTTCTAATTCTCATTATTCAGGACATATATGCACCATACTACTTACCGTGCTATATTGATGATTCTCTGTAACTGAACTGTCATTCCCCATTGGAATACGGGCGACAGAAAGGCAAGGCTACATTTCACTTTGTCTTTGTATTATCAGCACAGAAGAGGCACTCAGTAACTAATGAATGAATTAATAAATAAATGGATTCACTGGACTTTTTGTTTAGGGAAAGAACATATATAAATGATCACTCAGCCAGAGACACTCTTTTAAAGGGGTCAGAAAGATTGGATAACAAACAAAAATCAGGAGACAATGAAGTGGATGAAACAATTTTCCTCAATGTGATGATTGTACATCGTCAGAGTAATTATTGTTCACCAGGAGAATTGAATGCAAGTCACCAAATCATTTAAATGCCACCTTTATTGAAGAAACCTTGCCGAACCTTATAAAGTTGCTCTAAATTTTCAAATGTGAATCTTTAAGTGAATCTGTATCAATAAGATAATTATACATTTATTGTAAATAACGTGCTAGTCTTAATGGTTGCTTGGCCATTTATCCCTAAGCATTTTTGAAATTTTCATACATGTTAGTCGGATATGTTTTATTCAGTGGAATCTGACTAACTTGCTTTTTTAGTGTACATGTGAAATTAAAGATACTTACTGGAGCCACTGACTTCAACCTTCTCTCACCCCGGCAAACACCAAGTGGATGTAGATTTGTCCCCTGAGCCCCATGCATGTTCCAGCAGTACATCACTGCTCTGCTGATCTCGCTAATAGAACAAACAAACCCATTTTTCATGAGCAGTAGGTGTGTAGCTTCTTCAGTGATTACACATAAAAATCAAGTGTGTGTTTGTGAGGAGTATTTTCTAGAGAGCAGCAGACTGTGTAGACACTGGACAATTTGAGGAAATCATGAAGTTTTTAAATGATCTCAAAATAGTGAAGTTCAGCACTTATTGAAATTGTAGTCTGGTTTGAGTGAAAGTGTTGATTTAAAAAGAGTAGGGAATTCTGTGTAAACTTTAGAGACAGAAACCATCTATAAATCCCTCATAGCCTCAAGGACTTAATACAGGATCAATACGCCCAGCTGATTCCGCATTTAGAATCTGATCATGTAACATGTTTTCTCTCCATATTTTCTTCTTAAGTTTTTGCCTTCACTTTATTTATCCTACTCAATGGTACCACTCATCCCTGTGTATTTAACTGGGATATTGTATGTAATCTAAAAATAGAAAGAATTTAGCTTAAATTAAATTGAATAAATCCTGGTACATACCATCTGTGACTCTTACGCTTGCCTTTTTATGACTTTTCTATAACAAAGATTCTGGGGTATTATATAAGTGAACTTAACGTACTTTAAACCTCTAGTTAACCTTGTGGGTAGGGTAATGTTCATATTTTCATATGATTAAATATACAAAATTATCAATTCAAATTTAGCCTGGTCCTTCATTTATTATTTTTAGTTTTTAAGCTCTATTCCCTTACTTATGACCGCTATGAGCAATTCAATCTACTTGTTTTCTTAATCCTTGGAATGCTTGTTTCTAATTTAATCCTTCTGATTATATTGCATTTTTGTTTGTAGATGTACTTAAAGAGTCAACAGAAATTGATTATTCTGCCTTTTATATTTAGATCACTGATAGGTTTTGTGGAGATTCTAAATTTAAGTAGATAGGCATTAAACACTTATTGCATTATCAGGCAAATAGACAAGTTAGACGCTATAGGATACTGTCATTGTCACTTGATATAAGTTGCACAAAGTAAAACTGTTGTAAAAAAAGAATGGTTGACAACTAAGACCCGATGCAGCCAAACGTATATAAATAAATAAATACAAGAAATAAATTATATAATTTGTGTGTGTGTGTGTGTGGTACGCTGGCCTCTCACTGTTGTGGCTTCTCCCGTTGCGGAGCACAGGCTGCGGACGTGCAAGTTCAGTGGCCATGGCTCACAGGCCCAGCCGCTCCGTGGCATGTGGGATCTTCCCGGACCGGGGCACGAACCCGTGTCCCCTGCATCGGCAGGCGGACTCTCAACCACTGCACCACCAGGGAAGCCCAATTATATAAATATTAAAAATTAATTAATTATTTTTTAAAAAGAAGAAGAATAGTTGAGCTCTGGTCCTGGATTAATTGAAATTCCAGGCTTACTAGTATGAACTTTATTCTGTAAACAGTGATGATATTTTGCAAATGTTGAGCAGAGAGCGTCATTATTATCAGAAAAGTTCTCTCAATAGGCATTATGGCAGCTGTGTGTAGAAGGAAATAATGTAAATAAAACATATAAGGCATAAGAATTAGAATAGAGACACTAGAATAGTAGCGTCACTGTTCTTTCTTTAATGAATGGTATTTGGTAATTGGTTGAATTCAAGGGACAAAAAAAAAGGATAAAACTATTCCAAGCTTTTCAACTGGCATAATTTTAATATCATGATGCATTTATATAAATAAGAAAAAAGCAAAAAGAATAGAGTTGGTAATGAGGATTAGTGTTGCATTTGAGATTCTAAACAGATATTCAGGTAGAGAGTATGATAAACATTCATTTAGAAATTTAAGATTAATCTTAAGAAAAATCAATCTCAGAACTACCGTTTATTGGGTGCATAACATTCATCCGGTATTACATCCGTCACTGCTAGCTCTCAAGTTGATCCTACGTGTATTTATTAATATTGTTTTTTCTTCCCAAAGATTAGAAATTTGAAGGTGTTTGGGTAAGTAATTTCATCGAGGCCACTGACTAGTAAGTGTAGATCCCATGCTTTTTCCACTTCACAAAAGTTTGTGATACAACAGTATAGTTAAATCCGCGGATAAAGGATAATCCCAAATGTAACAGCAGAGAAGGAATAGAGATGGGAGAGTGGGTAAAAGGTACAAAAGGAGAATGAATGGAAAATTTGTCCTGTGGGTAAGTAGAGAACTAGATGAGCACAGAGTCAACAAGGAACGGAGGAGAAAGTTAGAGAAGGAAGATAAAACAGGAAAAAAAGGAAGCATGATTTTGCTGAGCCGTTCACTATACCTCAGTCTGGATGGTTGGCTAATGTTTAGGAGTTATCACTACTTTTACCCAGTATCCACAAAGGTGAAAACATGCTCATTCTTTGGATTTGTGGAAAAATAATCTATTGCCTAAAAACATCATGAGAAAATGTAATCTTTTTTTTTTTTTTTTTTTTAATACGGTACGCGGGCCTCTCACTGTTGTGGCCTCTGCCGTTGCGGAGCACAGGCTCTGGACGCGCAGGCTCAGCGGCCATGGCTCACGGGCCCAGCCGCTCCGCGGCATGTGGGATCCTCCCGGACCGGGGCACGAACCCGTGTCCCCTGCATCGGCAGGCGGACTCTCAACCACTGCGCCACCGGGGAAGCCCAGAAAATGTAATCTTTAATGAAGATTTCATAGAAGAAATAGTAGTAGTAGAAGGAGTGGTGGATATTTATTGAGGATTTTACTACTAGCATTGCTTTGAGGAGTTCACACTCATCAATATCTAATACTCACAATGTCATTATAAGGTGCATACATTTTGCAGATGAGAAAACGGATGCCCAGAAAGTTTAAGTGACTGTCCCAAGGGAAACAATAAAAAATTTAAAAATCATATAAAAACAAACAAATAAATCTCATTAGTATATCTCTTCTCTTAAAAAATCATCATCATCTTTCCATGGAAGTTCCTGCTCTGCCTTTTTTATTCAATTTTTTTTTGCATTGGAGTTTTCTACCAACATATGAAGAAACTGATTTAAATTGATAAGTCCAGATTTACATGTTCCTAAAATTATTTTAAATTATTCTGTAAATTTTAGTCTATCTTGTACAGGATTTGTAAAGTATTTGACAATGGTTCTAAGCTCAGGATGGGATCAGAGCTTACAACGAAAATGAAGAGCGTTCTCATATTCGTAAGAGGATTTAATTTTATGAGAGAATGTAGATTTAGAGGATTTTGCCCTTGCAGACCATTGTATACTGTATTCGAAAATTTACTTTCTATTTTAAGAATTCTCTCAAATGAACAATTTTGTTCAAAGTTAACAAAGAGGCAGATTGTCATCTGAATTGGAGTTATAGTGTACATATATGTAAAGGGCAAGAGTCTGGGACAGAAGAGTCATGGAATTTGGGTTAGACTGAGAAAAACTCACGAGTCTGGCAATGGTCACTTGAAAGTTTTGCTTTTGCACTTGTGTCTTGGATCTCCAGGCTTATGTCCGTGCTTCCTGGCAAAAGGAAAGATGTATCTCCCCGAGCCAGACTCTCGTGAACAAAATACAACACTAAAACAGCTTGCATAGAGTGTTAATGATTGGCTTGAAATACAATTTGTGAAAAGGACACTAGTCCAAGGAGAAACTTTGTGAATTCCTCAGGTCCCAAGGCAAAATCAAGGAACAGATTTATCAAGTCCGGTGCCCATCCCTCTTTCTTACGAAAGTCCTTCATAGGGTCCCAAAATCATGCTGAGGATCAATAGATACAAACAGCAGACAGGTTTCTACTGAGAATTAAAGTTTTCCAATCTGATCTCATAATCAAAGGATTGCTAAAAGGGCTTTTCTTTTCTAGGAGACAAACTAAACATAGCATTTGAGAGATTGATGCACAGACGCAATGTCTGACTCTCTTCACCAAGACAGAGACCTCCAGTTGAAGCTCTAGGGGCCTCAGGGGAACACACCATTTACAAGTTTCAAAGGGGTCTTGAGTAGGCATTGGTGAAACCACCAGATTGCTGAACTCTCAAAAATATCACTAAGAAATCTGTTAATAAATCAAAGCTGAGTATATTAGAACTTACTCTTTTTATCAAGAATACCATCTTGACAATTTTAACAGTGTTGCAGGTGGGAAGAATGAGAGTTTTAAGGCATTTCTATCAGACAAGGAACTAATTAGAATTTGGCGAATTCATGACACATAGTTTAGGACTGGTGGAAACTGCTAAGCAAGGGTCCTGAAGCTGATCTTGATAACAGAATTGTTTGGCCAAGTTGGTGGACTACACTGTCTTTGGCAAATGGATTGGTAGGATTTCCTGAAGCAAACAGTAAAGTTATTTATTGGTTTCCAGTCTTATCTTTCCCAGGTAAAGTTTCCTTGTAACAAGCAATTAGGTCAGGTTGCCACTGGTGATCTCAACCTCTTATCTAAGTCATGTAGAGACATGTACAGCCTCAATTGTCAACATGAAAATAGTATCATTCTCTCATGCAAGTGTTCCAGTTTAATATTCTGAATCTTCCAACCTCATTTTCCTTTATGCTTCCATCTTCTATCCTTTTTCTGACCACCTACATTCCTGGCTCTCTTGTTTACTCATTGACTTCACCATTTCACATAGGAGAACCTTATAAAGTCTCTAGCTTTTTAAATTCCTCACCCTCCTGTCTATACTTTCCCTTTATTTGCTTAATCCTTTATCTGCCAGATAGCAGCCCTCTAAATCCAGTTTCTTCTTTGTCAAGCTGTTCTCTGTTCATCAGATATATCCCAAGTATTTAAAGTGATTGGCAAACTCACAAAGTATAAACAGCAATATAACTTCAAACTATATATAATTTAAGAAATAGTCATTTAAAATATTATTAGACCAATAAAAGGTAAAGTAATGAAAAGTGTTAAAATATGAATGTTCATAGGCCAAATTACATAACATTAAATTATAGCATTAAAAATCAAGTTATAGTATGGAAAGTTTACATACCAGGGCTCCATATATATCAGATACAATAGATGAAATGCAAGTCTGGCAAAAAAGGTTTTAAATTATTAACATACCATAGGTTACATTAACCAATCAATAATAGCAAAAGAAAAAATATATATACAACTTAAAGTTTCCATGAAATATTTTAAAAATTGATGGTGTATTCACCTCTAAGTTTACTTCTAAATTTTCACTAAATAGATTGTGTAATTTGTATTTTCTGACACAATGTAATATAAGTAAAACTTAATATCAGATGTATAAAATGGTTTAAATACCTCTGATTGAAATTGTGGTTTAGAGAAAAAATAAAAAGCATTAAAATTGTATAGAGAAACAAAAACACCATTGTAGTCGTTAGATAAATGCTATAAATTCTTTGGAACGTCTCATTTCAATTTGGGTGAGCATGTGACTTATTCAATCCGTGAATCACGGTAGAATGATGTTATAGAATGATGTTATGATGTTATAGAATGATGTTATAGAATGTCTGAGACTAATTCATCAAGCGCAATGCAGTTCCCACCTTTTTCTCCTGGGGAGCTCACCCAGGGAAAGCCTGTGGCCATGTACAAAGTTAGATATTCTGAGATGGCCGGGCTGGAAAGGACCTGTATAAGTCGTGCCTAAGAAGCAGACACCAAGATAGGAGTAGATGGACCTGAGGTGTTTTGGATAAAGGAGGAAGCAGTGAGAGTAGGCAGGGAATGTCTTCAGATAGCAGTGCAGGTCTCCCAGTTGTCAACAGAGGGAAGGAAGGAAGGACTGAGTACATACAGCCTCGGACCACCTTGAAGCTCTGAGAATGGCTCATGTAAGTGTCAGACCTGTAGAGGTACATAGACCCATAGAGAAATCCTATGCAGGTATTCACAGTCATTAGAGGATCTATAGAAGATACAGAGTTAGGATTCATGCCCACTGCATCCAGTTCTACGAGTGGTAAAGAGTTGATATCTGTATTACCTAAACAATTTTCCTGTACCGGTCTCACTTAGCAATAAAGAATATCCATGTTTTTGTTATTGACTCTGCAGTGGCCATGGATTGAACTGGTTGTTTTAAAAAATCAATATAATGTAAACACTATAAAAATACATTGAGATTGGATTGTGAGAACATGTATTAAAATGTTAATAGCATTTTGCTTCTGTGTGGAATTCATGTTTTTGAATAATGTACAGCTTTGCAAGTGTGAAAGGTCATGACACCAATTCTATTGTTTCACAGATCAGGAGCTATTGTGTTAACTCTTTCAATTGGTAGCTTTAGCTGAAATTTAAATTGACTTTCCAAAACTGGTCAAGGAAACTAACATGAATCTCTTCTAAAAGAAGTGAGAGAATTGAGGGATAAACACAATTCGCATGGTGAAATGTTTCCAAAAGTGTCCAAAGTAATAGCAACTACTTTGGGGCTAGTATGCCTGTAAAGAGACCTTTCCTATCTCAACTTATTGTCGTGAAAGAGTTAATGAACCACCAAAACAGTAAACAATTTACTATGGTTTTGGTTGGTTTCAGCCTATTAAGTGTGATATAAATTAAAACTGCTGTTTCTCATTTTCTATAGTCAAGCAAATGTATTACATGCCACCACGAATAGGAAAGACACTTAGGCGCTTGCCTCAACAGCAATTCCTTTCTTAAGGAACAATGATAAATGTTCCTTCTTTAGAATGAGAATAGGCAATTACTTGACTACAAGCCATACAATCTAGTATTATTAATTATGTAGAGAATTTCATGATTTAATGAAATTTAGATAGGCTTGCGGGAAGCAATGTGATTTTATAATACGCTGACAATTAGCTAAGAATGTATCATGTATATTTTATCCATATTTCTAGGCATCAACCTCTGAAACATTGGAATCATAAAGAATGAAAATATATATCAATCATTTTTGAACACTAAAAATGTCTTCTTTAAAAAATAGGAAACATTCTGTCAAAAAGAGAAATTTTACAATAAAATTGATTTTACAGCAAGCCCAAAATATATAAAAGTGTTCTGTGTAGGAGAAGTAAGTTGAACTACTTCAAGGAGGAAAATTCATTAGAAAATGGTTAGAAGTTAATAGTTGTTCCTTGGGACTAGATCTTTTGTATTGGTTTGTTTTTTGAATTGCCATTGCACTTTGTGCTTTTCTTGTAGCACATACTAATTTATACCTTGTACAACAGTTATTTATTCTTATGCCTTGCCTCTTAAAAGAATATTTGCATTGAATAGCATATGACTTTTGCTTTGAAGAGACCTAAGTTAAAATTCTTAGCTGACATACTTGAAATCTTATTTCTCAGTTTTCTCATTTGAGAAATGGGGAAAGTGAAAACTTGTAGAGTTTTTCTTGTTATAAAGATAATTTAGGTAAAACACAAGAAGTACAAGAAGCACCCAATGACAATTACTTTACCAGAGTGAAAGCTACTCTATTTTTCTTTATATTTAATATCAATAGAATCTGTAAGAATGCCTATTACATAGTAGGTTTATTAATCCTTGGCCAGAAGAATCTATAAATAAATTAATGACAATATAATTTGAAAGTTAATGTATGTCATTTATGTACAACTTATTAGAATAGTGATATATGAAATAAACATAGAGATATGGTTTAGTCTTTGTCTTTAAGAAATGATGATAATGTATTATTAGGCTTAGGCTTAGCTGTAAATAATAGAAAATAAAAACAAACAGAAGTGGCTTATATAATGTAGAAGCTTATTTCTGTTTACAAAGAATTTCAGTTAGGTGATCCAGTGTTGGTACAGCACACCATGGTGTCAAAGGCTCAGCCTCTCCATCTTTGTTAATTTCTGTACCGACCTCCATTCCCAATATCTCTTCATGGCCCAAGATGTCTGCTCTAGATCCAGCCATTACATCTACACATTAACCAACAGAAAGTAAAAAAGGAGTGCAGAACTACACATACCTCTAATTGTGGCATGGTCTTATGACTTATAGGACACAACTGTTGAAATTCCATTGGCTAGAATTTAGTTACATGACCACAGTTCACTAAAAGGAAGGTTGGTAAATATTGCCTTCCTCTTAAGCATGACATGCTCAGCTCAAATCAGAATTCTGTTACCCAATGGAATGGAAAATGAATATTGGGGGACATTAAGCAGTCATTGAAATATATACATATGTAATTATTGTATCACAATCTACATAATGCAATTTTTTTATTGACTAAGAGGAATCAGAGTGACAAAGATTAGCAGTGCCTATTTTTATAGAAAGAGATGATGATGTCCCATAGCCTTTGGATTTTCAGGTCTCCTTGATAATGCCACATTAATTTAGGGATAGTTCCAGGAGTTTATACTGGTTGGAAATATTTCCATTGTAAGTAACAGAAATGCAACATTCTCCTAGGTACTGTATGCTCTGTACTTTTCACTTGTAGACCATACCACTATCTGAAGTTATTTTTATCTTTAATTTGCTTATTTAAAAAAATTTTATGGTCCCGTCTTCTAAGATGTAAAGTCCATGAGGGCAGGGAAATTGTCACTCACATTTAATTCTATATGCCCCACATCTGCAAGACTTCCTGAAAAATAATATATTTGTCAAATGAGTTGCACTTCAATTATTTTTACAAGGCTTTCTTCCCAACTAGACTATGAGTGTTCTAATTTCAGAGGCTCTGTTTAATTACCTATTCTCCCACTCTGCTCCTAACAAAGTTCCAGGTACTCAGAAGTGGGAGTAGGAGGGAACAGGCAAACCAATAGGATGGATGAATGTGAGGAGGACTTGAAAGAAGAAGTATTTTAGAAATTTACCCAATAAAGATGTTAAAAATAAAAAGAAATTTAACAGTTACTATGTCTTTGGATTCCTTAAATAGAGTCCTTCAAAAATCCTTTGTGGCCAAAATTCATTCCTGTACTATGCACAATTTCTATTCCTTGAACAAGATTGAGTTAAAACTCGATAACTTGTCTTAAGACTGCAAATAATCAGTTTGTTTATTACACACTTATCAGGGTATTATCAGACTTAACAGGATAGTCTGTTTAATTCTCCTGTTTTTCATAATGCCAGTGAACTACAGTTCAAGATATTACACCAACACACACACAAAGATTGTATTATAAACTTTCCCTTAGGTAATACATACTGATAAAAATAAACATTATCAGCTTTTTATACTTCTACTTTTTAAATCAATGCTTTAGCATTATCTTCAATTTCATCATATGATATCATATTAAAAGTTTTAGATCATTATTCTATTCATATACTTTCAAATTCCTAACACTACTTAATAAAGAAAATTATTCATATTTTGACACTTTCTTGTTTAATACTCGTTTCCTTCTACTAAGACATCATTAGATTTTCAGAAAGTATAACCTGAGTTCTTCTAAGCTGTCTCAATAATCTAGACTTCTATTTTCCCATCTTTCGTTGAATGAGCACAGGTTCTGTGGCCAGACAGCCTGGGTTCAATGTCATCTTTTCCATTTCTTAGCCATTTCACCATGAGTTAGTTTCTCAACACCTCAGTGTCCTTACTTGCAAAAATGTGTATCATTAGGATAATTAAATAATAAGCTTGTAATAAGGATTAAAGGCATATGAAGGGCTGATTAAAGAATGTAATACAAAGTAAGTGCTCAATAAATATTGCTTTTAATATTGTGTAATTATATACCTCTTCTGAAATCTCAGAAGAAATTGTTGGAAGAACACAGTGTATAAATGGGCATAAAAGTGATAAAATATCAAAGTGATGGCATCAAAGTTGTAACATTAAAGTAAATGTGTGTACATAGCATTTGCATCGCGCATGCAAGGACCACATCTCTTTACATGGCTACATTCATCTTAATAATCCAACAATGTTAATGTGGCACTGATTACAATTAAAATATAAAAGTATATTTATATACTTTTAAGACAGAGCTAATGCAGTTATTAGCTCTGCAGAGCTAATAACAGAGCTAATGCAGTTATTCTAAGAATCTGTTTCTATTATTAGGCAGTGAGAAGATAATAAAATATTCAGGGTGAAGAGGGAGAAAAAAGGTCAGTATAAATAAAACTGATCCCCAATAAAAGGAGTTTCTTCTTTTTTACTGTTTCCACCTTACCCTCTCTGGCTCCATAGTTTTTGTTTTGATTTGCTTTTTTAGTGCTGTTTAGACCCAGATTTTCACAAAAGAGCTGTGTTGTTTTTTTTTTAACAAGCAAACATAATTATATAATTTTTAATATTGTTTTTATACTTTACTCACAATCAGTTACTTCTTTCTATGAAAAGAAACAAACACGGCTTCATTTTCAAAAAGCTCTCTTTTTCAATATAAACAACATAGTATCACCCATATTTTTATAATATGGCTAATGTTGCCATTAAAACAATAAGATATTCCTTTCAAATTTAAATATTTGACCTGAATTATTCAAGAAATAACCAAATCATTAATGGCTACATTATTTCAAAAATGTTATTCAAATATCTATCTTTTATTTTAAAAACTGATTTAGACATCTTTTTAAAAATATTATAGCTTTTCAGGGAAAGGTGCAGAATTCAGCTTAACTGCAGAGGTATTCTAAAAAAAATATTTCAGAAAATAATTTGGAAGTGAATTAAACTAATCTTGTATAGCTTGAACTCCATGCTAGAAGATTTTCTTACAAGAGAAATGATTCTTTCTGCCTTATGCCCTCTTATTTTACATTTCCATTTGGAATATCTAGGGCCATACAAATTTAACTTCTAATAAACTGGTTAATTCTCACAAAATATTACCTTCGTGTATATAGCAAGCACTCTGAATGAGATTTTCTAAATAAATGAGACAACACAGTATGTAATTTAAGATGGGAACATTTAAAGGCTTAGTGTACCATATGGATTTAAAATTTCTTCCATGTAGAACACTATAATTTGTGCTCTATTTTCTGCCTGCCCTTTTACTGTACGTACCTCAAAGTAGTTCCTTATGTCTATGTGTCTTTATCATTTTTTTAATTGACGTATGGTTGACTTACACTGTTGTGTTAGTTTCAGGCGCACACAAAGATCTTCTCTTGCGCCTTCTTCTAAAAATATTATAGTTCTACATTTTACATTCAGGTATAGTCTCCATTTAGGTCAAAGTTCTTTTTAGATTTTTTTGCATATGGATAGCCAGTTGTTTCAATGCCATTTATTGAAGGACTATATTCTTTCTCCATTTAACAATATCGCATGTGTCTGCCTTTGTCAAAAAGACAAAACTGTAATTATGGAGACTGTTTGGCAGCGTTTGAGGCAGGCTGGAAAATTTGGTTTGAAGTTTGAGATTTGAGACAGGTCGTGTATAAAATTTAGGATATGGATGGCGGACATGTAATCCAACCAAAGCCTGGATTTTAAATAGACACATTAATAGTATCACATATCATTCACTTAACACTGTTAACATAGGATAGCATGAAAGCACAAGATCCAGTGGAAAAGTGTTGATATGGGAGTCTTATTAAGATAAAGACACATAGAGGGGGAAGAATAAATTAGGAGTTTGGGATTAACAGATACACAGTACTATATATAAAATAACCAACAAGGACTTATTATATACCACAGGGAACTATATTCAATATTTTTAATAACCTATAATAGAAAAGAATCTGAAAAAGAATGTATATATATAAAACTGAATCACTGATCTGTCCTATTTGTGTGGGCCTATTTCTGGACTTCATATTCTCCTCTGCACGTTGTTCTCTTTACCAATATGCTGTCTTGATTACCGTAGCTTAAAAAACTGTTTTATTCAGGTGTAATTGATATGTTAAAAAACTGAACATATTTACTGTTTATATTATTTGATGAGTTTAAAGATATGCATATACCCAGTAAACCATCACCACAATCAATGTAGTAAACACACATCCCCTGCAAAATTTTCCTCCTGCCCCTGTGTGTGTGTGTGTGTGTGTTGGTTGGTTGGTCTTGGTAAGAACACAACTTGAGATCTAACCACTTAACACATTTTCAAGTATACAACTCAATATTGTTAACTTTAGGCTCAAGGTTGTACAGCAGATCTCTAGAATTTATTCATTTTTTATAACTGAAACTATACCCATTGAACAACTCCCCATTTGTCCCTGTCCCCAACCCCTGGCAACACCATTCTCTTCTCTGTTTCTTTTATTTGATTTTTAACTTATTTTAAAAATTTATTTATTTTATTTATTTATTTTTGGCTGCGTTGGGTCTTCGTTGCTGCGCGCGGGCTTTCTCTAGTTGCAGTGAGCGGGGGTTACTCTTCGTTGCGGTGTGCATGCTTCTCACTGCGGTGGCTTCTCTTGTTGTGGAGCACAGGCTCTAGGCACACGGGCTTCAGTAGTTGTGGCTGGCGGGTTCTAGAGCACAGGCTCGGTAGTTGTGGCACACGGGCTTAGTTGCTCCGCGGCATGTGGGATCTTCCCGGACCAGGGCTCAAACCGGTGTTCCTTGCATCGGCAGGTGGATTCTTAACCACTGTGCCACCAGGGAATTCTCCGTTTCTTTTAGCTTGACTACTTTAGACACCTCTTATAAGTGGAATCATGCAGCATTTGTCCTTCTGTGACTGGTTTATTTAACTTAGCACCATGTCCTCCAGATTCGTCCATGCTGTCGAATACAGTAGGGTTTCCTTCTTTTTTAAGGCTGAGAGTAGTATTCCACTGCATGTTTATACCATATTCTCTTTATTCATTCATCTGTCCACAGACACTTTGTTTCCATATCTTGGCTACTGTGAATAATGCTGCAACAAACATAGGTGTACAGATATCTCTCTGAGATCCTGAAAACAAGCCATACACCTGATAGGCAGTTAATATCTAAAATATTTAAGGAACTCCTACAATTCAATTACATATCTATGCTATATATTATTTACAAATATATTACAAATATATATATAATATATATTACAAATATATGCATAATATAATATTCAAAATGGGCAAAATACTTGAATAGATGTTTCTGCAAAGAAGACATACATGGCCAACAAGTATGTAAAAAGATGCTCAACATCGCTAATCACCAGGAAAATGCAAATTCAAATCACAATGATATATCACCTCACATCTGCAAGAATAGTTATAAGACAAAAGACAACAAATGTTGGTAGGATGCCAAGAAAAGGGAACTCTTGTATACTTATGTTGATGGGAATGTAAATTGATGCAGCCAGTATTGAAAACAGTACGGAGGTTCCTCAAAAAATTAAAAATAGAACTACCATCTGATCCAGCATTTCCACTTCTGAGTACATGTTAGTCTTTTCTATGGAGAAGGTTTTATTTCAGATATGAGGAGGAACACAGACCCAGTCTCTCACACTGAGCAAAGAGAAAGCAAAGCAAACCCTCTGATCTGCAGTTACCATTTGTGCCCGACTTCCTCCGTGTCTTTGCTCCAGGAGTCTGTTACTAGCCTCGGTATCTGACAGCCGGGCTTCCCGCCTGTCTTAGCTACGGTTTCTTAGCAATGCCTGGATTTGTTTAATTACTTAGCATGTGCTTCTGTGAGCTCCTAAAGTATCTTCGACACTTTACCCCACGTATGTTTGCCCCACTCCAGGCCTACAAAGCATCTTCGGCTTGGGAAGAGGCTGCTGACTCCTGCACAAACATGTTTTCCTTTGAACACGTGTGTCTTGAAGCCCTCCCATCTGTGGGTGTTGCGTATTTCATTTCAGCCTTGTGAGTGCAGGCAGAATGGGTGCCGGTACAGAGACTCCAGGGCCCTCCACATGGAACTCCAACACTGTCCAAGACAGAACCTCTCAAGACAGGAAATTCTGTGATCTAGAGCAACTGACTGAATCAAGGTCTCGAAGCCTCACTGGCCTTCTTCTGTGAAATATTCTTTACATTATTGTGCTATCATGCAAACAGAGTAAAATAAGAATTATGAAGGACTTAGCACAGTAGTTGCTATATATTTATCACTCAGTATTATTTGATGACATCAGTGATATTAATTGTATCCTGAGAAGCAAAAGAGACCAGGAGACTTCAAGGTGATAAAAGAAATATCCACCAATCCCTAAACAAGACTTTCAAAAATCAAGTCGTTAGACGCTGGAAAATTACCTAAACCTGAAACCCTTTCATCTTAGACCCTAAGCTTTATAATTACTATTTTTTGTTCCTCTTTTGTCTTTTTGTTCCTTCCTCATTTCTCAATCACTGGTAGTCAGATTTACTAGTTTAGTTTTGCAGAAAGAGAGGAAATATGACAGTCCCTCAGAAAAACCTAGAAACTTTCTATTATACCTAGCCCACGTTTTCTCATGAATTTCTTGACTACCAGGCTGGAAACTTTCACAAACAAAACAATCCAGTAACATGGAATATTCTCATTTCAAATATCTTAATACTTTACGCTTCTCTACATGAGTCATTCACTGGTAACAAGTGAGGAAATTAGGAAATTGTGTCAATTCTTTATCTGGGCTGGTTATTTGTAATTATATAAACTGTGTTTAGTTCTTACTGCAGTCTAGTAACCATCGCTAGTCCTATTACCCATTGCCCTTTCTTTGCTTTGACATGCGATTACTTCTCCCCATCCTCATTGTCAGCCACCTATGATCCAACTTCCTACTGCACTGAGAAGAGGAAGTAATCAGAGGGGTCTCCCCACAGACTCCACTCCACCTCTTGCCATGTCCAAGCTCTGAAGGGGATCCTCTCTAAAGCCAGGTACCTACTGAGCATTGGTGCCAGGCCTTCTAAACTACTCAGAGCACTGCTCCAGGAAACAACTCTGTCCCTCCTATCTATATTTTTCTCTTTCTAAAGGAACTTTCCAAAAACATGTTTCTCCTCTCTATCTATATGTATGTATGTATGTATCTATCTATCTACCAACCTACCTACCTATCTATATTTGGACCCTATTTTTTTCTAGTATTGCCCTAGTTGTCTTTATAGAAAAATGCCTTAAAACAGTCCTTTGTATTTGCTATCTCCATTTTCTCTCCTCCTGTTAAACCCACCAATCACATTTATGTCTCTCCCACTCAAATGAAAGAGGTCTTATCAAGGCCCCCAGGGATCCCATATAACTAAACCTTCCCCCCTTGCATTTTCTTGGCAACTGGGTCAAACATCAGTTGACCATAAATGAAAGGGTTTATTTGTGGAATCTTAAACCTATTCCATTGGTCAATATAACCCCACAGTCTTGATTCCTGTAGCTTTGTATGCAGTTTTGAAATAGGGTAGTATAAGTTCCCCGGCTTTGTTCTTTTAGGAGAGATTGTTTTGTCCATTCTGGATCTCTCACGTTTTCATATGAATTTAAAGATCAGTTCGTCAATGTCTGCAAGCAAAGCCATTTGAAATTGCGATAGTGGTTTTGTTGAATATGTAGATTAATTTGGTTAGTATGGTCATTTTCACCCGATCAACATCACGATTTGCAGTTTCTAGTATTTCTTTTTCTTTTTTTAAATAAATTTATTTATTTATTTTTGGCTGTGTTGGGTCTTCATCGCTGCACGCGGGCTTTCTCTAGTTGCGGCGAGCGGGGGCTACTCTTTGTTGCAGTGCGCAGGCTTCTCATTGCGGTGGCTTCCTTTGCCGAGCACGGGCTCCAGGTGCACGGGCTTCAGTAGTTGTGGCGCATGGGCTCAATAGTTGTGGCTTGCGGGCTCTAGAGCGCAGGCTCAGTAGTTGTGGCCCACAGGCTTAGTTGCTCTGCGGCATGTGGGATCTTCCCGGACCAGGGCTCGAACCCATGTTCCTTGCATTGGCAGGCAGATTCTTAACCACTGTGCCACCAGGGAAGCCCTCTAGTATTTCTTAAAGCAAAGAACTTTCAATCAATGCCACAAAAATAGTTAATATTCAAATGAGTCCTGCATCTTCATTTTTGCAAAGGAAAAAAATCCTCTTGCATCATACCAAGAAAAATAACAACAGATTCTTCAGAGACAAACCCCGAATCAAACTTCAAAACACAACATGGTGCTAAATAAAATGCTCATCTGCTCAGGCCACATTACCCCAAATAGGTCAAGTGACTTCACAGTTTTTCTGTTTCCACAAGAAAAATGGTTGTGTGTGTGATTCCCATTAACTTAGAGTGCTTTCAGTCAGTTTTCTTATAAAAGAAACTTTGTTTTCCCCAAACTAAAATTGGATCCTATACTTCTGGTAAGTTATGCAGGCTATAGTTGATATCTTTCAAATTTCTACTCTCCCAGGACACAAAGTTTTGGTTTTATTTTCAAATATACAAATATAATAAATGCCACAAAGTATGTATAAAGTATTTTGCCACATAAATACTGCATGCCACATAGAACAGATATTGAATATAGTTGAGGAAAGTCGTGATAATCATTTCATGCCTCTTTTTCTTCTACACCACCAAAAGTAGAAGGTATATTCCTTTTAACTAGCTTGAGTCTTTTATGTAAAGGGAACCATAAAGGAAATTTAAAACTAAAAGAAAATAACGGAGGTGCATTTGTTTGTCTTCATTTTTCTCTCAAGAATGCCACAAGGCAGAATAACTCACTATTTGCATCAATGTTGCTTGAGGGAAAAACTTTGCTTAGGAATAATTTTGAGAGTGTTCCAATATGAAAACAGCTGCTTGTTTGAATGTCCAAAGTTTTTTGTTTTTTTGTTTTTGTTTTCCATAAAGCAAAGCAGAACAGTCTTGGGCCTATAAAATTATCATAGCAGATGTCAAAATGCTCAGTAATTTCCCCATGAAGCATCTAATACAGATCAACATGGTTTCCTGGTGAACCTGCCAGGATGCATTAGGAACAAAGTGTACCCCACAGCTACCTAAACAAATCAACATGCTGTATGGAATTATTTGATAGAAACCAATTAAATTTTGTTAACTTTCAACCAAAGATAATAATTTTCATTTTAGAATAGTTCACACGGAGCCATTTTTGAGAAAATAATTAAATACCAAGCCTAACTGCCTATTAAGGACATATTTTGTTTGTGATAATACAACCAAATTATCAGAGTTTAGATCAGGGGATTCTTCTCAATTGTTTTAACAAGGCAGTTTTAACAAATTCATTAAGAACAAATGCTTGCTTCATAGCAAACACTGAATAAATATATGGTGAATGACTGATTAACACAATGAATAAATGCACATCAATAGATAAAAAAACATATGAAGTCATTATATCACTTCTCTGACCACAGAGTCAGATACCAATCAACAGAAGATTTGTGGTCTTCAATATCTTTACAATCCATGTTAACATTCTACTACTCTTGTTAAGTTTCTAAGATGTTTGATATTTAAGACAGAATTTTTAAAAGAAAGAAAGAAGAATTTTCCATACATTTTGAGAAGTGGTGATTAGAGAGCTGGGGCTCTGGAGTCATGCGGGTGTAGTTGAATCCTGATTCCACCACATAAGAGCTGTTTGTCTTTGGCCAAGTTAATCAACCTCTCTGAGCCTTAGGGTCATCAACCTTAAAATGAGAATAGTGTTAACATTTACCTTCAAAGTTGTCATTAGAACAAAATGAGATGATGCACGTAAATCACTTAGCATTGTGCCTTGCACAAATTAGATGTCGAATTTAGACATTAATTTTAGCACACTTCTTATTGTTCTTTGCAGTGCTTTATTTTGGTAAATGTTTTGTCATCATGACAAATGTATTTTGTTTCAGAGGATAAATTTCAGTTTCGCCGGTTGTGAACACTGGTTTAACATACTGTAAAAACTGAATAACTTTTTGAGCTATGATATGTTAAAAATGTATTTTTCAGGCTTCCCTGGTGGCGCAGTGGTTGGGAGTCCGCCTGCCAATGCAGGGGACACGGGTTTGTGCCCTGGTCCGTGAAGATCCCACATGCCGTGGAGCAGCTAGGCCCGTGAGCCGTGGTCACTGAGCCTGCGCGTCCAGAGCCTGTGATCCGCAACGGGAGAGGCCACAACAGTGAGAGGCCCAAGTACAGAAAAAAAAAAAAAAAGTATTTTTCTTCCCTTTTGCTTCAAACCATTGTCAAATTATTGTAAATTTAATTTGTTCCTGCGTATTTATCCATCTGGTATTTTATTTCTCTCACTTCCATTGTGTTGAACGAATGGTCATATTAAGCTAGGCTCTCAGGAATTATGCATGCAAATGTCTGACTTGCATTAGCAAAATGAATGATTTTGATTCCATATTGCTTTGATAATAAAACCAAACAAAAACCCTAAAATTATTACAGATAACTACTTTGGGAAAAACAAATGCAATGTTTTATCAGAATTAAAATGATAAGTAAAAATGTTTTAATGGTTATTACAATACCACAAAGCCAACCAAATGTAAATGTCTTAATAATAGAAACTATAATTAAGTCTATGTATTTCAGCTCTTTAATTATTATATATTTGATGGAGTAGCAAACCTGTGAGCATGTCTGCCTACGTACAAAGACTTAATGCTTGATTTTTTCCCCAAGTCTTTGCAGAATTATGCATTTTGCTAAAGTATTAAATTAAAAGATATAGAATCAAACATCAGTTACCCAATTGCTAAGGTCTGAATGCATCTGTCTACTCCACATTCATATGTTGAAATCCTTACCCCGCAGGGAGATGGTATTAGGCAGGGAGGCCTTTCAGAGGTGATTAGGTCATAGGGGTGGAGCCCCATAAATGGGATTAGTGCCCTTAGAAGAGATTCCAGAGAGCTTCCTCTCCTCCCCCCACCATGTGAGGACAGGACCAGGGAGGGGGCCCTCATCCAACCATGCTGGCACCCTGATCTCGGACTTCTAGCCTCCAAAACTGTGAGGGATAAATGTCTGTTGTTTATAAGTCCTCCTGTCTATGGTATTTTGTTACAGCAGCCCCAGTGGTCTAAGATACCAAATGTCAGAGAATTAACATGTTATGAATAGCCATATTGCCTTTCACTAGTATGAGATTTTATATCTTGGAAATAGTCTTTTATATTTTTATTTATGTCTCACAACAATTCTTTTAGGTGTACAGGAATAATCATCCTGTCACTCTTTATTAGGAAGTTAAAGAGAAGGCTCTAAATTAATAGAAACTACAAATCTACCTGATTTGTGAACCCATCTACCTGACTTTTACATTGTATCACACTGCCTCTCCCATTAAGAAGAATTTAAAACTGCATATATTTGTTTAAAAGCCTTTTTATTAAAATGCATATAAAGTACATTACCTATACTTGCAAGTACAACCACATAATTAACCTATGGTTAATGTAGGCATCATTGTGATTAGAACACTGGAGCAACAAAGCAACCACAAAGGAAATCTGAGATGTGTTTACCCCGATAGTTAAAGTAATAATAATCACTGCTCAACTGATAACATCAGAACTTTATAGACTGATCCATCCTCTAATTACAGAGGCTACATTTCTAGTCTTATGCTAATTACCAAATCTTTATCTCTAGGCTTAATTGTTCCCTTAAAATCCACAAATATATATAGGTAAGAATCAAATTTCTGTCTGTGAATCACATAGGGACCCTATCTAAACATTTCCAAAACTGAAATCATTTTTATATCCTATTATCCAGAGCCTGATTTAGTTTTGTAGTACCTCAACTAATGGCAAGACCATAGCCTTCAAGTCAGAAACCTTGGAGTCATCCTGGATGACTTCTACGGGCCACATTCACACTTGAAATTATTCACATCTTTAGTAGGTTTTATCTCCAAAATCATTTTTTTCATCCATTTTCTTTTCCATCTCTTTGCCACTGCCTTAGTCCAGGCCCTCATCACTAGATTATAAAGTTTCTTAACTGCTTGGTTCTGACTGTGATGGACAAACTTAAAGAAAAAACAGCAAGCCCAAATCCCTAGTCCTTGCTCAAGGCACACAGAGAAAACAACAACAATATTTACATGTTGGTGTTAAACAAACTGTCAATTCTAGAACACAGGTCAGATGGTAGATAATCAAAGCAAACATTGATCCCACGGGTTGCCATATCCCCATGTAAGTTCAAATCACAACTCTGCCTGGTCCCACGTGAATATACGACACGTGTTTGGAAAGAGCAGGATCTGAGCATTGGAATGAACTGTGGCAATTTTAAGATGACTTGTCGTACCCCATACCCTGAAAGCACCAATGAGCCTTGTTTAAAGCTAAAACAGCTTGTAAATGATAGGGAAATTCCTAGGTCATCTCAGCCAACTTGGGATCCCCTCAGTCACGTCTGGGTCTTACAGTCCTCTGGGTTTGCACGTAAGATCCCTGTAGTGGGGATGAAAACAGAGGAGAGCTGTCCTGTGACTACTAGATGAGGACAGGTGGTCATTGGGTGTCAGCTGCTTGAACTAATATCTGATCGTGTGGACACCTGTATCCTATGGATATTGGGGTTCAACTTGCCAAATCAACATGCTTGTCCTTTCTTTCTAGTTGCTACAATAGGATTTTATCTTAAGTACATTTGCATCCTTCTTGGGTTACCAGGAAACATCTGACTGCTTTCCTGTGATAATTTATACCTAAGAGGACTCAGGTCCTTATGCCTACTGTGCAGGTGCATACACAGGTAATTTTATTATAGCTCCCTGTACTTGCTGAATAATGTAACAATATGTGAGTCATCTCATGACTGGCAACCAGGTATGTGATTTTCTATAAATATATCTATATTTATATCATCTATATCTATATTTGTATCTCCTGATCTGTTACCTTGACTATTAAACCTTTAGACCTCTCTGAGGCCTGCAGCTATAGCCCTCCTTTAGGGATTAGCCAGAAGGCAGGTGGGGCTGAGAAAGCAAAGGGGGATTTCTCAAGAATGCACCAAAGTCTAGGTCAGTGGGTGGTAAACATTTTTTCAATGGCCTGCTAGTAAATATTTTTAGCTTTGCAGACCATATAGTCCCTGTCATAACTAAGGAAGCCATGGGCAACACGTAAAGGAATAAAAGTTTTCCAATAAAACTTTATTTACAAAAACAATCTGCAGGCTGAGTTTGGTCCTTGTGCTGTCATTTGCCAGTTTATGGACCCCTGGAAACCTCTGCTTCATCTTTCATCCCTCTCTGAGAGAAAGCAGGTTTGGGTGTGTTCTCCCAAACTTTATACCTTATATCGAAGTCTTAACTTTTGAAATTAAAAAAGAAAACCAAACAACTAAGAATATGTGTCTTTTGTCCTTCCCTGCACTGTCATCATTACCCTCCCTGAGGCCTGGGTATGTGTAGCTGACCACAGGGCGAAAGGGCAAACATGACTGGTATGAGTAGGAGAAAAACCTATGGGATTATCTATCAACAGTTCCCTGATGCACTATTTTTGTCTGCATGTTCTTTTTCTCTATTTCTTTTTTTGGAAATTTCTTTATGTAATGGATTCTGCTTTGCATTTAGGACTGACTGTGTATTTCTGGCTCCTCTCCAGACCCTTAAGGCAAACATTTGGAGTCAATCTCATCCTTTGATGCAGTGCTGAGTAAGGAAGTGTTCCCACATCTAAGTAAGAGCCAACTGCAGAATTGAATCTTTTCCAGATTTTATCAAATATCTTGATAGAGAATAATGGTGACAACTTTGTTTATGTAGTGTTTCTCAGTGTTGTTTTATAAACCGCTTCTGAGGAAGTGTCTCATTAATCCTAAAAATATCCCCATATGAAGTTCAAACTTTTTTTTGTTAACATGTTATTTTAAGAAATCAAAATGCTGCTGTCATCATTATATCATCATTATTTATTCATCAGTCTGTGGAATAAATATCAAGTCCACGTTTACAGAGATGATATAACATCAATTTTAGTAACAATCACAGATGATACGCACATAATATCTCAATTATACTTCTCCCCAAATCAGTGATTCCTTGAATTATGCCTAAATTATGAAACATTATTAAATATAAATTTGCTATATAATTTATCGACTCAAAATATATTGATGACTTAACTCTCTGTGGTTTTAAGTGAAGAAAAAGAACAAAGGGAATTTTTAGTTTCCTCTTTATTTCCCCAAAGTACTTACCTATTCTCTCCTGAAGAACTAACAGTAAACGAAATTGTCTATATCTGCAACTACACTTTGAGCTATTTGATATTTGGAATTTTCTACTTACCTTTGATATTTCTAATACTTAGCAGAGTTCTTAGAATATAGTACATAATCAGTAATATTGTTGAAAGTAATAGATATATAAATAAATTAGTACTATTGCACATCAAGTCAAGTTATTTTCAAAAAGATAGGATAGAGAGACCTTCAAGATGGCGGAGGAGTGAGACGCGGAGATCACCTTCCTCCCCACAGATACATCAGAAATACATCTACATGTGGAACAGCTCCTACAGAACACCTACTGAACGCTGGCAGAAGACCTCAGACCTCCCAACAGGCAAGAAACCCCCCACGTACCTGGGTAGGGCAAAAGAATAAAGAATAAACAGAGACAAAAGAATAGGGACGGGACCTGCACCAGTGGGAGGGAGCCGTTTCCACACCCTAGGAAGCCCCTTCGCGGGTGGAGACTGCGGGTGGCGGAGGGGGAAGCTTCGGGGCCGTGGAGGAGAGCACAGCAACAGGGGTGCGGGGGGCAAAGCGGGGAGATTCCCGAACAGAGGATCGGGGCCGACCGGCACTCACCAGCCCGAGAGGCTTGTCTGCTCCCCCGCCGGGGCGGGCGGGGCTGCGAGCTGAGACTCGGGCTTCGGTCGGAGCGCAGGGAGAGGACTGGGGTTGGCGGCGTGAACACAGCCTGCAGGGGCTAGTGCGCCACGGCTGGCCGGGAGGGAGTCCGGGGAAAAGTCTGGACCTGCCGAAGAGGCAAGAGGCTTTTTCTTACCTTTTGTTTCCTGGTGCGCGAGGAGAGGGGATTAAGAGCGCTGCTTAAAGGAGCTCCAGAGACGGGCCGAGCCGCAGCTAAAAGCGCGGACCCCAGAGACGGGCATGAGATGCTAAGGCTGCTGCTGCCGCCACCAAGAAGCCTGTGTGCGAGCACAGGTCACTCTCCACACCTCCCCTCCCGGGAGCCTGTGCAGCCCGCCACTGCCAGGGTCCCGGGATCCAGGGACAACTTCCCCGGGAGAACGCATGGCGCACCTCAGGCTGGTGCAACGTCACACCGGCCTCTGCCGCCGCAGGCTCGCCCCACATTCCAATTATAACTACCGTACCCCTTTCTCTCCCCCGACTGAGGGAGCCAGACCCCCTAATCAGCTGCTGCTTTAACCACGTCCTTTCTGGGCGGGAACAGAGGCCTGAGGGCGACCTACACACAGAGGCGGGGTCAAATCCAAAGCTGAGCCCCAGGAGCTGTGCGAACAAAGAAGAGAAAGGGAAATCTCTCCCAGCAGCCTCAGGAGCAGCGGATTAAAGCTCCACAATCAACCTGATGTACCTGCATCTGTGGAACACATGACTAGACAACGAATCATCCCACAGTTGAGGCGGTGGACTTTGGGAGCAACTGTAGACTTGGGGTTTGCTGTCTGCAACTGAATTGTTTCTGATATTTATGTTTATATTAGTATAGTTTTTAACGCTTCTTATCATTGGTGGATTTGTTTATTGGTTTGTTGCTCTGTCTTATTTTATTAATTTTTAATTTATTTTATTTTTTCATTTATTATTTATTAATTTTTCTTTCTTGTTTTACTCCTTTTTCTCCTGAGCCATATGGCTGAAGGGGTCTTGGTGCTCCAGCCTGGTGTCAGGCCTCAGGCTTTGAGGTGGGAGAGCTGAGTTCAGGACATTGGACCTCCAGAGACTTCCCAGCCCCGTGTTACATCAATCAGCGAGAGCTCCCCCAGAGACCTCTGTCTCACGCTAAGACCCAGCTCCACCCAACGGCCAGCAAGCTCCAGTGCTGGACGCCCCATGCCAAACAACTAGCAAGACAGGAACACAACCCCACCCATTAGCAGAGAGGCTGCCTAAAATCATACTAAGTTCACAGACACCCCAAGACACACCATCGGACACAGCCCTGCCCACCAGAAAGACAAGATCCAGTCCCACCCACCAGAACACAGACACCTGTTCCCTCCATCAGGAAACCTACACAAGCCACTGAACCAACGTTACCCACTGGGGGCAGACACCAAAAACAACGGGAACTATGAACCTGCAGCCTGGGAAAAGGAGACCCCAAACACAGTAAGTTAAGCAAAGTGGGAAGACAGAGAAACACACAGCAGATGAAGGAGCAAGGTAAAAACCCACCAGACCAAACAAACGAAGGGAAAATAGGCAGTTTACCTGAAAAAGAATTCAGAGTAATGATAGTAAAGATGATCCAAAATCTTGGAGATAGAATGCAGAAAATACAAGAATCGTTTAACAAGGACATAGAAGAACTAAAGAGCAAACAAACAATGATGAACAACACAATAAATGAAATTTAAAATTCTCTAGAAGAAATCAATAGCAGAATAACTGAGGAAGAAAAACGGATAACTGACCTGGAAAATAAAATAGTGGGAATAACTACTGCAGAGCAGAATAAAGAAAAAAGAATGAAAAGAATTGAGGATAGTCTCAGAGACATCTGGGACATTAAACACGCCAACATTTGAATTATAGGGGTTCCAGAAGAAGAAGAGGAAAAGAAAGGGACTGAGAAAATATTTGAAAAGATTATAGTTGAAAACTTCCCTAACATGGGAAAGGAAATAGTCAATCAAGTCCAGGAAGTGCAGAGAGTCCCATACAGGATAAATCCAAGGAGAAACACGCCAAGACACATATTAATCAAACTATCAAAAATTAAATACAAAGAAAAAAATATTAAAAGCAGGAAGGGAAAAACAACAAATAACACACAAGGGAATCCCCATAAGGTTAACAGCTGATCTTTCAGCAGAAACTCTGCAAGCCAGAAGGGACTGGCAGGACATATTTAAAGGGATGAAAGTGAGAAACTACAACCAAGATAACTGTACCCAGCAAGGATCTCATTCAGATTCAACGGAGAAATTAAAACCTTTACAGACAAGCAAAAGCTAAGAGAATTCAGCACCACCAAACCAGCTTTACAACAAATGCTAAAGGAAGTTCTCTAGGCAGGAAACACAAGAGAAGGAAACGACCTACAACAACAAACCCAAAACAATTAAGAAAATGGGAATAGGAACATACATATTGATAATTACCTTAAATGTAAATGAATTAAATGCTGCAACCAAAAGACATAGACAGGCTGAATGGATACAAAAACAAGACCCATATATATGCTGTCTACAAGAGACACACTTCAGACCTAGGGACACATACAGATTGATGGTGAGGGGATGGAAAAAGACATCCCATGCAAATGGAAACCAAAAGAAAGCTGGAGTAGCAATTTTCATATCAGACAAAATAGACTTTAAAATAAAGACTATCACAAGAGACAACGAAGGACAGACAGTACATAATGATCAAGGGATCAATCCATGAAGAAGATATAACAATTTTAAATATTTTTGCACCCAACATAGGGGCACCTCAGTACATAAGGCAAATACTAACAGCCATAAAAGGGGAAATCGATAGTAACACAATCATAGTAGCGGACTTTATCACCCCACTTTCACCAATGGACAGATCATCCAAAATGAAAATAAATAAGGAAACACAAACTTTAAATAATATCTTAAACAAGATGGAATTAATTGATATTTATAGGACATTCCATCCAAAAACAACAAAATACACTTTCTTCTCAAGTGCTCATGGAACATTCCACAGGATAGATCATATCTTGGGTCACAAATCAAGCCTTGGTAAATTTAAGAAAATTGAAATCGTATCAAGTATCTTTTGCGATCACAATGCTGAAACTAGATATCAATTACAGGAAAGAGCTCTGTCTCCAGTGAAAGGGTTGAATGTAAACACAGCCTGACAGAGAACATATATTTCAACTCAGCTTTGAGTTGAGAATGAAGTGGAATCCCAGTCTTTTCCATATGCCAGTTTTGGGTTCAAATATACACACCCAGCTTTTTCCAGGAAACCGTAAAATTTCTTTAGAAAACATCCGTCAGTGTAAATTATTCTCCTCGTCCTCCTAAGACCCTTCCATGAGCGCTTCCATTTCAGTTGGAACAAAATCAAAACACAGCAGAGCCTCCTGGGGTACCTGGTCACGGCTCTACCCTCCCTTTGCACCTGCTTAATCACTGTCTCGCCATCACTCACAGGACATTATGGCCACCACCACCCTCCCTCCTCCTTCTAGCTCCCAGCACGGAGACTCTGCCCTTGATCCTTCCTCTATGTGGGAACCTCTTCCCCCAACTCTCCCCATGGCTCATCTTCATCTTTTAGCTCAAACCTCACCGCATCAGACAGGAATGTGCTCATCATATTGACTATCTTATTGCCCTGTGTAACTTTTCCTTATTGCCATGAGGTCATCTAGATTAATAACTTTTACAGTAAAAAACAAATTCTCTGCGGGCAGAAACTTTGTCTCATTTACCACTGGATTCTTGGGTGCTCAGAACATGCCTTGTCATATATTAGATACACAAACATTTTGTCAAATAAATGGATGGATCCACGTGCTCATAAACACATATATTTTTATGTATATGCATAACTGAATCACTTTGCCGTACACCTGAAACTAACACATTGTAAATCAACTATAATCCAATAAAATAAAAAAACATATTTACGCCCATGCACGTATGATAACAGCTTAAAAATAAAATGTATTTAAATATATATTTAACTATAAGTATTTTATATATGTATAAAATACATAAACCATATTACAGACAATGCGGTATTCAGTTACTACTGATATTAACCTTAGAAATAATACAAAATATGAAGATTACAAAGACTAGGATTGATCAAGAAAACTGAAAATAAACATGTGAATAATGTGAAAAAAACTTCACCAATATCCATATACTGTTTTGCCAACTTATCCCCATAATATGGTTAAAATAATATATCTATTTAAGTGATGCCTGAATGTATTTTATCAAGGCAGGAAGGCATGTGGGAAATGCCGTCAAATAGATTTTAGTCTGTTGAGGCACTGCCTGCAGTTCTACAAAATAAGGCAATAATTGTGCCTTACAGTTTCACTTTTCTTCCAAATTCATACTGTTATTATGTGAAGTCCTTTCCTATTGTCTATATAATGAGTTTGCGGTGACAATTCTTCTTTCGACGGAGTCTGTAATGTATTTACTGGCTGCACCATGAAATTTATTTTACTTTCACAGCACTTTTTCCTTATTAAAGTGCACATTTATCTACGGAACATGCTGGGTCCCATGATTTATGAATATGATTCTGACAGATGACTATATTGTATTTATATCTGAAAGTGAATTAGCAGGTAGAATAATTATAATGTTAGCATAATTGCAACTTATGTCTGTTTAATAAAATTCCACTTTGAAAATAGCTGTTTGAACTTCAACTCAAAGTGTCTATCCCAGCAAGGAGTCATTAGCAAATCGCAGCAAACATTACTTCGTTAATTTGGTGTCACTCCTAGAAGGCTTTCCAAACCTGCCAACTTTTTCATGTTACAATGTTTTGCTCCAGGATTTGTCACTAATGTGCCACCTGACTCCCAGGACAGTGCTGGATGCTACACACGGAGCCGGGGGAAGACTTCCCCGCTGCATCCAGCGAGTGGCTCTCCGTGTTGCACATTGCTGTGACATCATTTTAGCAGCTTGAACTTCCTCTTTGATAGAGAAAGAAATAAAGATCCAGGTAGGGATGGCATCCCAGGAGCTCTAGAGCAGAGTGTTTCTAGAACCACAAAATGATGTCACTATGAACCGTAAAATGAACACTACTTACATTGCCGATAGAGTTCCCAAAATTAAAACCAAGCCAAACAAAACCTGGGCAAATCTGCTCTGTTTATCATCAGATAGTGAGATAAAACAAGATTAGTAGAAGAGAACTGAGAAGTTAGCATTTGAAAATGATAAACAAATGTCAGCTTCCAAAATTAGAAGCCAGCATAAGAACATCACTTTTTAACTAGCTCAGTCATATTTTATGGAGGGAAAACCCCCTGTATTTAAAACTTATTTTGTTTCATTCTTAAAATACACTAGAAACTTAATTATTAGTATAACTCATCGGCTTATTGTGTTTATTTTCTTTCCTCCTAAAGCTTCCAGCAATGTGATTAGGAAGGAAACACTGGAGAGAAAATGATTTTTTAATTACCATCAGAATTCCAAAGCCAAGTACACAGTAGAAATAGTTTTTGCCTGCTCAGTAGAACATTTCTATTTTTTTTAATGTCCTTTAAATGTTAAAATTTAAGGTATAATAGATGGTGAATGTAAAATAAATGAAAAGGAATACATGTGTTGGTGCTCTGCTATTTATTCTCTGTACTAAAAGGGAAAAAAAGCCTAAACCAGAGAATGACCAAGCCCCAATTTCTGTTTCTGAATATGCATATGCCTGACATTTGGAGAGTTCCTTTCAAAGAAAATAAAACAGACTGTCATTAAATCGCCACGGTCATGGTTAGTTTGAATTTTCGACGTCTCTTCCTCTAGGCTGTTTCCTTCTAGGAAGTACATGCTCTGACACTAAATGGTGAGAAAAAGTTATCACAGCCTTATTGCCCCTGTTAAGAAGAACCGTACATAAAATTGTATAGCCAATGAAGTTGTTTTTTGTAAAAACACACACACTAATTTACATTAACCTCTCCAAGTATTTACTTACAGTGAAGTGCACTCAAAAAATGTATTTTTATTATGAGTTTATTTGGAACTTAGAATTCATTTTCTTATAGAAATAATGTTGTAGAAAATTACTCTATATGTCAACAAAAATGTTTTCATAATATAGTTGAAGTACCATAGCAACATACTGATACTTAGACTTATATAATATCAAGAAAGACGATTCTTCGATACAAACCAGTTGTGGTTACAAAAGGAACTTAGATCAGATTTCAACTCGGGCAGTCCTGCCCCAAAGACAGATTCTGGTCAAAAACAACTCTGGACAAGATCCCTGCATCAATGTCTTTCTTAAGCAACAATGTGGTCCAGAGACTATCTTATAACATCCTCTAATTTTCTCATGCCCAACCTAGGAGGTTAGAAAACAATATCAGAAGACCTAAAAAAGGTGATAGAAAAAATATAACTCTAAAAATTTTAAATATTTGAATTACAAATATTCAAAATTTTAAACACTTCTCAGATTTCGAAAATGTTTTTCAGACAAGAGGTTAATATCCTTAACTTATAAATAGTTCCCACAAATAAACACAAAAACAGAAAGCCAAGTAAAGGAAAACTGGATAAAGTTCATGAAAAGCCAATTCACTAAATTTACTGTTGGCTAATAAACCATAAACTGATGGTAGAACTCACTAGTAACCAGGAACATGGGAAAATTAAAAATTCCCATGTTTTATGCAGCAAACTGATCAAATAAAATATTGGCAAAAATGTGGGGAAAACCTATACTCAAAAATTATTTTGGGAATGAACATTGCAGAAAGCCTTTTGGAAAAGCAATCTAGTTGTATTTATAAAAATTTGCTCAGCAATTACAAATCTATGCATATAAGTTAGTGTTTCTGTAAGATTCCAGAAACACTAACTTACATGAACACAGAGATACCCACAGAATGTTTGTGGCATTTTTCTAATGGTGCAACATTAACTGCAGAAATATCTATCAGTAGAGGAATAGTTTCATTACAAGCTTTCTTTTTTACCTTATTCTTTGACTGATAGGTACCTGAATGCATTTTTTCATTATCCTTTCAATTTCTTTTACGGTAATGTGTAGAATCTCACTGAAAAGCAAACTCATACAATAATAAAATTAAGAGAAAAGAGTGACTGACTCGATTATTAGATAAACCTTGAGTAGCTGTGAATTAACTTATTTTTAACTCTTTATTTCCCAGGTAACATGTAACACATAATACTAATTTTCTAGCCACATGAATCCCAAATCTGCTTAAGTAATCAACACCATCACGCCACTGCTCTTCAGATTAAATTTCAGTAGGGAACTACCTAATTAGACAAACGACAGCAGAAGACCCCTGAAGACAGCCAACTTCCACCTCCTCCCAGCCTCTTCCTGTGATCGTTCTGAAATTACACGTCTTTGAATACGTAGTTGCAACTTAGGCATTTTGGATTCATGTATGCCAGAAAAATGAGTTATTTTATAGAAGAAAATCTATTAGGATGACATTTAATTATACAGATACTGTGTCTTATACTGATACTAAAAGATGCTAATTTCAGTGGATACCAGTGAGTGCTGGGACAAAACTCTTTGTCTCCCTGTTCCACTGTATTCAGAATATTTAGATAAGAGGTTAGAGCCATTTAAAATAAAATAAATACCCTCCAAACAAGAGCAACGTAAATCAGCTTAGAAGTACCAAAGAAGGAAATCTTACATATGTCAGGAGAACTTACTGTGACTACTGATAGAAATGCTTAAATAAAACACCAATCAATTACTATAAATTTAATGGTTCATAGTATTACAATATGATTATAATTATTTAATGAATAATTGATATAGAACAAATACCAAAATGCAGGGCTTTATATATCAAAAAATATTAAGTATTTCAAATTTCTGAAATGCTTTCTCTTTTACATTAAAAGAAATCATGCAAATGTTAAATATATCAGTGAGAACTATAGAATCTTCTTAAAATGGTGGCTAATTTTTTCCCCTCCATTTAGAATCACAAAATCAACTATTAAGATGGAACTGATCTGTGAATGGTTTGACTGCTTAAACTATTAAACCTAAATTACTTGACTTTTAAGTTATCAGTCACAGCTTGGCATGGGACAGATGCAGCCTTGGTTTCAAATATTATTAAGAAAGATATGAGTTCCTAATTTATAGTTATTAGTACTTATGTATCATTTGGTACTGAGCAGAATTGCTATCATGCGTGTGAACTCTTCCTTAAAAGTGATTTTATTATTCTCTATCATAAGAATAAGAAGATATCAATACCTCCCGTTAACTAATTAGTCATAAAAGTATAACTGCTAAATGTGTAAGCTAGAATGGTGTTAGGACACGATGGGATTTGGTGCTAAATTATACACAGAAGAAGAAATGTGCAAGTTCAAAATGATCTGTTTTAAAAATCTGGAGGGATACACACTGTTTCCAAAAGAAAAAGAAGTAGAGCAGGACAGAGAGCCTGAAGAGGGATTTACATTGTTTAAAGACTTTTGTACTGCATAAGTTTCTTTTTCCTTACTTTTTTTTTTTTTTTTTTGTGGTACGCGGGCCTCTCATCGCTGTGGCCTCTCCCACTGCGGAGCACAGGCTCCGGACGCGCGGGCCCAGCGGCCATGGCTCACGGGCCCAGCCGCTCCGCGGCACATGGGATCCTCCCGGACCGGGGCACGAACCCGTGTCCCCTGCATCGGCAGGCGGACACTCAACCACCGCGCCATCAGGGAAGCCCCTTCCTTACTTTTTTAACTCTTTTTTTTTTAAGTAACAAGAAGTTAACTTTATCTTGTTATAGGGTATTTCTAACATATTAACATGCAACAAAGAGATAATTTCTCCAAAACTGAAAAATAACGTTCTTTTTTTCCCATAGCTTTAGAATTGAACAGTCTATGTTTTATAAAACATTATAAAACTTTATAGAGCATTAATAAACTTTCAAAGTACAGTACATATTTTATTGTTCCTCAAGTCCAATATAGTAAATACATGTGTATGGTATTTAATGAACAAAGAAATAGGTATTTTTTGTGATTCTATAGAGGATTACTGGATAACTGTTCAAAATTAAAATTTTCAAATGTTGGATGCTTAGAATATAACATCAGATTTATAAAGATTCCAATTTAAGGTTTATCCTGTGAGAGGTATTCTTGTTCTGCAGATCTTTGTGTCAATTCCCCTAACCCTCCTTTAATCTAGGGTTCTTCACGGCCCCTAATTAATTCTTCAGTTTCTTCCTGAAGACATTTCAATCTATTTCCCTGCCCCCCTGACAGTATGCTCCACCTCTTGGCCAATAATGAGAAACTCTTAAAATTATTCACATATCCTTCTTAGGTTTCATCAAAAAGCCTCCACTGTTTTGGTCTTGAAGGCCATCATTTCTGTGGACTGATGCATAGTGACGGACAGGGCTGATCAACTCACTCCACCACTACAATTACACTTTCCCTCTATCTCTCTCTAGCTATTTTGATTTATGTTTGTTTGCTTATTTGCCTGGACGATATTGTTCAGTTCCAGTAAAGCACACATTATGTGACGTAGACTCATTTGGATGGAGGTGAGATTAGAATTTAATAGTGTCTGAACATTTTTCTCCAGTCAATCAACGCATAGAAGAATTGGCACATTGACTTTATTTTGCCAATAAGAAATAAATACGGTATGAGATCTTTATGTTGTATATATTTGAATAAGTCAAAACTGAAATTACTTGGTTCAGATTAGTGGGCGGAACACTTGGTACTGTGTTCCTTTTTCCTTTACAAAGCTCATGTTGAAGTGTGTGTGTATGTGTGTGTGTGTGTGTGTGTGTGTGTGTGTGTAGAGGAAGAGAGACAGAGTGAGAGAAATAGACAGAGAGAACATACTAGAGCCCTAAATTGCCATGAATATAATAAAGGATCCAGCAGCAGTGTACAAATTTCAAAGGTATCCTGGAGGACAGAAGGAGGATGAAATCCAGCCAACAAGAAAACCCACACCAGAAACGAATGGGAGCCATCCTTTCCAGACAAACTCAGTCATCAAATACAAAGTGCAGGAGTTTGGAGTCTCATTCAGATTATGACATTAAAAGTGTTTGGGGTCCACTCAGGACAACTCGGACCTTTTCTCATTTCCCTTGGGCTCCCTGTCTTCTTACCATACAGCTTATTCTGTGAACCACATCCCAGAGGGCTGCTCGTGTTCATCAACTGGTCAACAGGGGAAAGAAGCAAAGGCTACTACGTCCAGGAGTTTATTACGATGTTCTTTAAACCACTAAGCAAAGTCTTCTCTTTGGTAACTGCAGGATCCCCAGGCCATTTTGTAGAGTAGGTTTGCCTTACTTGTAAAATAATTGCAACTCATGAATACTGTAAAATATCTTAAAACTATATATTTACTATGTGTAGCTTGACTTCTAAGGCTTGTATATACTCACCTCCCTCAAATTAATAATACAAAAGAACATGCTGCATTTTAGCTCTTGAGAAACTTGGAGTAAAAGGAATTGACGTTTCAATTACTTGCTTTTTCTCAAAATTTGTGTTTAACTTGCTGATTTGCTATGTGCCAGTGTGACCTCACCAGGGGTGTTCACAGGTGGCCTCACAGTTATTTGACTTCATTAATGACAATACAGCTACAAAGATGACAGCTTTCTATTATCACAAGAAACATTTTCTCCATATGGTTTCATCATATATATATATATATATATATATATGGATATATATGGATATATATGGATATATTCTGACTGGTTCACTTATGTCCCTAACAGACAGAATAGTTCACTACTTTGTTGATGGAAGTGCAATGAATTTAAGAAATAACAAATACTCGTAGGAGCTCTAATAACAAGCAGAGTTCCAATACAGACTTCTCACCATGCTGGTTAATTAGGTGTGTCCACTTGGCTAAGTCACGGTACCTAGATATTTGGTCAAATACCACGAGATGTGCCGTGAAGGTATTTTTCAGATGCAATTAACATTTAAATCAGTACACATTGAGTAAAGCATATTATCCTCCATGAGGTAGGTGGGCCTTGTCCAATCAGTTGAAGGTCTTAGGAGATGAAGACAGAGTGATGTCAGCAAGATGCAGAATGGGAAACTCCCGACTTTCCCTCTTCCTACAGGCACACTGAGTACACAGCTACACCCAGATCAATCCCCTCTGGGAGAAATCCAGAAACTAGTTGAGAGACAGCTGCACATCAGGTGACTGAGAAAGTACCACATCTAAATGGGTAGGAAAAGGTGACATACACTCAACTACATAAACCTCACAGCACTTCACAGTTGAGAGGGAACCCCGAAACCCCAGCTTCTCCCTCAGGACCAAAGAGCTTGAAACATACAACTAGCACCCCAACTTCTATCAAATCACCCAGCTCTAAAGCCAATGGGTCTCAGCATTCCCGAGACTCCCAAGACCACAGAAAACAAAGAGGCAGGCATGAGTGCTCCCCGCTGCCATCCCCGTGGGCTCAGCACAGAGGGACCATGAGAAAATGCTGAGGTCCCAGCTTCTCCCTGGAGAGGTTTAAATGCAAGCTTTCGCGGCTGCCACCTGAAGGCTGGGCTAATTCTAATTCGAATTCACCTTCATCTGGAAGCAGATGGGGCATGTAACTAGTAGTCCTCCTGGGGGATGAATGTGTGGGAGCACATTTACCCCACCTCCAGAGGCTGACAAGACTTGTCACACCCTAATCTCCCGGGAGCTGTTTAGAACAAACATGGCCATTTGGATGAGCACCAAGGTTTGAGAGGCACCCAGAATCTCTGGCCAGCCTCATCAGTCTGTTAAGACAAAACTTAGTATTGGTTTTCTGGAAAAACAAAGTCACTTTTCCCCACTCTGACTCAGTCGCAATGCTTTTCCACTCTTAGCCCTTCCCCCTCGTCCTCCCGCCTCCACCCCAGGTTCCATAAAAGTGCAGAGGCTTCTGTTCGAGCTCCCACCACAGTGAGACAACGCCCCCTATGTCTGTACTCATACACCTGGTGCACCATCCCGAGGGGCGAGACGGAGCAGGAGAATCAGTGCTTTCTCAGATTTCTACCTCTTTCTTGTACCGTTGCAGTAAGTGATTCAAGGCTGTACTCTTTCATTTTGGGCTCGTTGCTTTAACGGACTCCTCTGTACTCTGACCTGTAACCACTCAGCTCTCCCTCACCAGCTCATCTGACCTCCTGATACATGTATACCATCTCCATTAATTTTGATACCAGCCTTATAACACTTAAGCTATTTTTGATGGTGAATAAACCGAAGTTCCCAAGGAACATGGACTTTGTCTGGGACCATAATAGTATCCTCACTAGAAACGAGCCCAAGACGGCTTGATGCAGGGGTCACGCACTTGACCCCACACTGTACGGAAAGAACATCCGGTGTGTGAGATTTAGAAATTGTGTGGAGGTCTTGAAGAATATAAATACCAGAAACCAGAAGGAAGAACGACACTTCAGCATTTTTGGTTCCATTGCAGCCAACGCTATATTTGTGTGCGTATGTTTTGCGTGTCTCTGTACATACCTGATTTTTTTTGCCTATATAACCTTGAATTAGAAAGAAAAGTATTAAGAAATGCCCATATATGAGTCTATTTTTTAAAAATGTTACCCAGGTACTTGATGAATCATTTGCATCTCAAGAGTCAAGTCATTTTTCAGAGTATCTACTTCCATTTCCTTGATTTTTGCTCCCATAAAGTCCTAATAGAATTCATATTATATGCAAATTGAGCCTTGAGGGTCTATAATACATGTCTCTTTCATTGTTTCTTTTTATTTTCAATTAGTTCTCAAAAAATTCCTGTGCTGATCTTTATATTATTAATCCAGTTTTCTTTAGAGGCTATTCATTTTTCACTCCCTACTGGATTTTATATTTTGATAATTATGTTTTTCATTTGAAAGCTCCCTTTATGAATATTACATTGTTTCTTTTACATGAATGCATTTTTCCCATGCTTTTTTCCTTCATTTTTTTTTATTTTGGGAAAGTATACAAAAATTTACCATCTTAACCATTTCTAAAAGTACAGTTCAGTGGTATTAAATATATTCAGAATGTTGTGCAAACATCACCACCACCCATCTCCATAAACATTTTCATCTTCCAAAACTGAAACTCTGTTCCCATTAAACAGTAACTCCTCAGCAAGGTCATCCAGTGAAAACTCATATGTTATTATTTCACATATTCACGTATTCATACTGTTATTTTAAAATTATTACAACATGAAAATAATTTATTTCATGTAAATGATATTTAAAGTACCATGTATCCCTTCTGTACCTGTAGAAACAGATTTCCATTATATAATTGCATTTATACACAATGAAACAATTAAAATCCTTTCAAGTTTGTTTACAGAGAAATCTCTGTATCTTTAGAAAAGATATTTCATCTACATTAAATCCCCAAACAAAATGTTTCTGTTACATAAACAGTATTCAATTAAGGAAAATGAAACAATATTTATTATCTAAATATTATATCTCAAAAGTAAAATCACTTGACGAAATTAGAATAACATTTATAATTGGCATTCCTCAAATGTTTATAGATACATCCTTCAAAATACTAATGAAAAATATTAACCTCAATAATAACTAGAGAAATACAGGCTATTCTCTTTTTGTTTTGGTATGTTTATTTTAAAAATCTGTAGCAGTTTCTTAAAGGAAAATAAATGCCTATTGAATGGATTATATCTAAAGCAAAGTGGGTTTAAAGGAAATATTTTATCAGAAGGCAAAGTTTTAAAATTATTCTGTCATAGAAAATCTATTGTGGTCCTCTTTAAAATAACTCTAGAATTAGCACTCTGTCTTGTACATACATATTTGTTGCTTAAACTCTTTGGGTTCTATTGAATTTTATTACTGTATTGGTCATGGTTCAGTTAGGAAAGATTTGATGCAATGAAATGGGTTTAAACAAAAATAATTTTAAAGAGAGATTATTTACAGAGGTGTGGTTTAGGTTGAGAAAACCATCATGGAATAGTGATGTATTAAAAAACTAGCAAAAGTGGGAAGTTACTCCACCCCCCACCCCTCCAGTGGAACTGGGAGCTGGCTCTTTCTGTATAAGAGCTTCAGCCAACATTAGCCAAAGGGCAGAGTATGGACCTCTGAACATCCACTCTTCCATAAAAGCGACCAAACAACTGGCAACTATGGTCAATATCAACAATTTCAGAACCCTGGAAATTAACTAAAGGCTTGCAGCAACCCAGAGAACATTTATTTAAGAAAAATGTCTGAATATCTGTAAGAAGACTGAGATTTGTGGCATTTTAACAAGCCTATGCCCTAACCCCATGCCTCCTTAGGGGGTACCTTGAGAAGTTAACAGCTTTCGTTGGACCACTCTTGTACCAGAGAGGGCAGCATGGAGCAGAGTTCTTTCAAAACTTAATTCCCAAAGAAATGTCATTATTTGATGGATAAATATGTTCCTCCATCAGAGGAGATGCTGTGTGGGATAGGATGCTTATTGATGGCATAGTCTCATATGGAACATTTATGGAGCAGTAAACACAAATTTTGGCTTTTGTTCTAGGGAACTTAGGGGAGAAAACAAAAAGAAAGGGATTTTATAATTTTATTGCAAAATCAAAATTAATAGTTCTACATTTTTATTCATAAACAAGAAAATGAGAAATAGAAACTTAGTATTCTGATAATTTTATGCTGATATTTTTTTAAGTCTTTGTCAAACACTACATTTGTCTTCTTCTGTTTGTCAGTATGTAAATAACTTTTCACAATAGTGACCTCTGATATGATAATTAGTTTTGATTAACAGTGAAACTCACTAATATCGTTCAAGGAGAATAGCGCATTCTTATACATTTATTGTCTCCATCAAAGACAGCTAAAACATAGAGCTTGCAAAGTTGCAATATTGATTCTATTCTGAAACCCCTTGCTTGGGCATTTGTGACCAAGTCTCAATAGGCAACTTAAATCACTGTGGCTAGGTTTGAAGAGGACTTTGAAATATGATTCAGAGATTGGCATAAAGTAAATAAAATCTTAAAATGTAGCAATGATCAAAATCAGTGGAAACTTAGTTTTAGCATTTTAAATATTTTATCATCTTAGTTTAGCTTTATATAGATTCCAGGATTCATTAAAATACTGGTCCAGGGGATTCTTGGAGGATTTTACCTCATAAACCAAAATAGCTCCTTTACTATATGCCTTATGGCAACTGGTTCTTTATCTGGGGGAAATACTGATTTGAGAATAACTCACAAGGAATTGTTAAGTGTGGATTGTTCCATTAACCAGAGGAAAAAAATATTTAAGTTACAAAAAGAAGGGGAACAAAACCATGAGTAGCTCTGCAAAGATTTTTGTAGTATGCTTTATGCTGAGAAAATTGTGTGCCTGTTAATTCATATCTTCATTACGTATGTAAGTAGAGAGATTCTGTGCCCCTCAGGACCCCAAATGAGATGGGAATCATTGATATTGGAAGACATCACTATCAGAACAATTATTTTAAAAAGGAGACTGAATATCTTGCCGCCGAAGGGAATGGTGAGTATGTTGGAAACCCACAGTTTAACTGAGGGTGAGGTTTTGTATTTACTGTACTTCTTAAGATAGGAATGAAGAAAAGTTTAGGGGCGTTTTTCCTTGCTTGTACTTTTAAAATATTGCAAAGAACCTCAGAGGGCTGAAAAAACATTGCACTTAAAGTTGATTATTACTTAATATTGCCTTGAATAGAAAAGAAAAAGAGGATTTTACATAAGACCTTTCTCGACAGCTATCCATCTCACTGAGTTCAAAAGAACTCACTGCTTCACAGTCAGGACCAATTAATTAGGAAGCAGAATCCTCCTCTATCTCAGACCAAAAGTTCCTATAAAAAAGTCACACCCCAAGCAGTTTTCTACAATATAATTTCATTTGTATTGTACAGGCTGGAAACAGCTTAAATTTGTGATATAACAGGATTGTAATTGCAGCGTTACGTATGCGTGGGCTGTAGGTTGGAAGATAAGCATATTTGGAGAAGAAATACTAATAAAATGCTCATTTTAAAGCAAGAAAACATACCTGTGATATATTTTAGGTAAATGCAAGCAAACAGTTTGAGGCCTGGCGATGTTGAATTTGTCTGAAAGTATTTTTCTTTATTTTTCTGTACAAAGACATAAAAGAGGATAGAATACCTCTCTAAAAAGACTTCATCTATATTTTTAGATTACTGTCAACATAATAGTGCTTTCTCCTGGACTTTTATACACTCACTGTAGAATGCTATTTTTCCCGGAGTTTTGCGGCCACAGTTGAAATTGTATCCCCCCCAAGCTTTTATTTAGGTTTGTAGATAGGATGACTTATTCAAACAGACTACATTTCCCAGGATTTACTCATCCCTGACAAATGACTCTAGGAGGTGCTATTATTTATTTTATATATTTTTTTATCATTCAGTCAATTCTATCAGAGTGGTCTAGGTCCTGGACTGAACCATTCACAGGACTGAACCCTGTAAATGGGAAGAGGTCCCATTAAACTCTCTCTCTCTCCTCTCTGTCTCTCTCTCACACACACACACATTACACATTAAACTCAAGGTTACAATGTGCTGAAGTCATATATCTCAAAAACGATGCCCTAAATTAAACAAAAATCTATATGAAAATCAAATACGGCACATTCTGAGATTTAGGGTAAGGGAAGTGTTGTTAGAAATAACCTACGTCATAGTAATCGTTGCTTCTAGGCTCTGTCAGCTGACAAAAAAAAAAACATGTGTACATAGTGAACCGTGTATATATGCATATCTATACCTATATCTATAAGTAAGCATCTGTATCTATTAAGCTAAACGTGAGTCCGTATGGAAGTCTGCAACACTAATGACCACATGGGTCTTTGTAACCTCCTTCCTTGCTTATCTAAAATTCTGCCTCCAGTAGTGAGAAATCTGGCTCCCACCGGAGCTATTCATCTCCTTAATTGCTCAGCCTCAGTCTACGTGTAGAGCTGTCTCGGAATTATGAACCTATATCCCCACAGGAAGCAACCGTATCAACCACAGTGCATTATTTTTGTGTGGTTCCTTTTGTCTTTGATCTCACAGACTCCTATTTCCAGGGTTGCGTCAACTCCTTTGTCCCCACTCTCTTTACACGGTTGTCCTTTTTGGCCAAGACATTTCCCAGGATTCAAATCTCTCTCCTGTTATACAGAAACAGTATAACATCATCACCATCCACATGGTTCTTTCTCCCTTATCTCCTCCTCCCCACCTTTTAGAAATAGAAAATACATATTAAATAATAAGTGACAAATATTCCCCTCTTTGTAAAAAAAGGAAATTCAAATAACTTTTTAGACCTTTGATCTATTTCATTTTCTTAATGTTACCAAAATAAAAATAAAATTTTTCAAATGAAAACAACACTAACTAGAACACCTACTTTCTTCCTAGTATTTTGTTTCTCCCTTGTGTTTCTACCCCACCGCACAAGACATTTTCTCACAGAATAATATACAAAATTATTATCGGCTTAAAAGGATCAATCATGACATAAAACCTCCATGATTCTCTTAGACCCACATACTTTTTCTTGAACTTTATGTTTCAGCTATACCTAAAATGGACAATTATTACTTCCTTCTAGATTTTTTTATATCTCATTCACACCACCTGGAGACCCATGCTTTTGTGAACAGTGGTTGACCATGTGAATATGAAAAAGACAACTGCTGCTTGGAAACCAAGCATGCGGTTCCTCTGTACCCTGCACGAGGATGTGCCCAATCAAAGGCATAGCTGCAGACTGGAACGTTATCTGCCTCCTTATGAAACATGGCTTGTCAACAGCAACACGTGGGGCAGAGTGGAGCTAAGGCAGCCCTCAACTGACCAGATGTTAATTTTTCTCCAAAAACATAATCTGGAAATAAATCTGTTATCCTTTTAATAGAATAAACCCCAGAAATTGTTGGAAATGTACTGTTTCAAAGAGCCAGCCAGGGACACTGAAAAGTAAAATACTCACTTTCTAAGGACAAAGGTGATACATGTTAAAGTAATAAATTGGAAAAATGAAATAGATGTAACTCTTGGTCACTTATTTGGAGAAGCTGGCTATATTAAAATACATTAGTCGAGAAGTTATTTGTATATGTGTGTACTATACATACTAAAGCATTTTGTAACTTATACAGCATCTTTAAAATATTACAGTTAATTTTTATGAGAACACCATTTTAACATATTGCTGTCTGCAAGGGTATATAACAATACAACGTTCAAATGAACTTACCGAACAATTCTAAGATGTGCTTTAAGAAATAGTTGCCTTGTATATATTTCCAATAAAATTTTGCATCCTGGGAAATTAGAAACATATGTTCAATAACCAAAATGTTGAAGTAAAGTGGCTTGAAATAATTATCTCTTCATGTTAACACCCAAATCGACAGTAAACTCCCATCCCTCTTCAATGCAGCATTTCACTTGATAATTAGCAGCTGTATGCTAATTACACTGGGAGCTCTTGATTTCCTGAGTATGCTAATTTAACGTTCTGTTGAGTGGTGACTTTGTTTCATGGAAGCCTGACATATAAGCCATATAGAATACGCTCTACAGCTAATCCTACCCTCAGTTCCTGGGAAGAACCAACTGAGTACCTCTGTTAATGGTACATCATAGTAAAGAGGAAAATTGTCAGGACTCTGATCGCAGGAGGAGAAAGTGACTGGGATTCCTACTATGAACTGAGCAACCTGAATGCCAAGGGAAAGATGAGAGCCACCAGCAGTCAACAACATCAAATTAATACTTGGCTCGGCGCTACTGAAAGTTGAATCTACTAACTGAGCATTTTGAAACTGCATCATTTCACTAATGTAAATATGATGACAGTTAAGTGCCGATCTGACCTCCTAATGGGAAATGAAAAGCACTAGGAACTCTTTCCAAACAAGTGGGAGACGGTCACGGGAGAGCTGATGTCAAGAGTGGCGGTGGAGTTGATTGTGATAATGCTTCTTATGAGGTCTTTATTGTACAACATTACTGATTCAGGTTTCTCTGTACAGCTCTCCACCTGACCTTTCTTCTGTGCAGGTTATATACTCTGCTTAAACAAAAGGGAGGATGTCAGCTTGGAGTAATATCAACTGTCTGCCCCCTCCATTAAAAGTATCAGTCATGAGATGGAACATTGGAACTGAGAGTATGCTTCAGGAAATAACACAGTGGAGCACTGCTGCGTGCATGCTACAGGGAATAGAAAGCTAGTCGAGAAAGTAAAAGAAATATGTATTTTGTTTTTTCTGTGTTCTTCTTCTTGATATACATAGACATTGTATGTTTTCATGATAATAAATAATATTTCTAATATTTATTATGTTCTAATTGGGTGTGATTCTAGTATTTACATTATGTGTATGCATGTAAACACACACATACACTATATGTTTAAGAAAAATACTCTTCTAATTTCCCATTTAGTTAAAGAAAAAACTGAGTCACAGAAAACAATTTAAAGCAAGTTTTATAAAGTCAACCTGCAGGTAAGTGGTATAGCTCAGTTTAGTCCTAAGAACTCTGGCCCAAGGACGTGTAGTGTACTTAGTACTTAGCGGACTTAAATACTCTATTTCTCTTGATTAAACCCCAACATATATGCGCACCACCAAGGTTGATTGACACAACTTCAATGTCATATTTTATGAGACATGGATACTTAAAAAGAAAAAAAAAAAGAAAAGAAAACAGGAGATTGCTGCAGAGGCTGTGTAAGGCTATGCCAATTCCATTATTCCATTATCCTTTACTTCAAGCAGTTCCTTACCTGTGTATATGAGGATTAAAATACAAAGCATAACCTTCAAATAAAGGATTTTTAATGGATTTATAAAGTGTTGCTAAATTAATATCAAAAAGCATCTTTCATTCCTTGGAGATAGTACTGCAGTGAATTTCTACAAGTTTTATTTAAACCAGGTTTAATAGAAACTGCATCTATAGTTCTATGCCTTATCATACAAATTACAAAAGTTAAAGGAATAATTTTATAATATCTTGAGAAGAGAAGCATCAATGTTCTGCTAGATAGCATACAATGTATAAAAAAGTAGAAAACGATGTGTGGGTCTTTATTGTGAAGAGGTACATATTTTTCAAAATTATTTCTATGTGCATAAACAAGACAGTTTAAAGATCTTATGTAATTTGAATAATTAAGGTGTTATCTAACTATCTATGTTTCACTAGGATCATCTATCAGAATTTTTTCCTGCATAATTTAAACTTTAGTCGCTTTAAACTAGGCACCCACCACAGAGCTTTCTTCACCTCTGTGTTTCTCAGTGTCCTTATCTTGCCCTCAGTCTTTAATTATAAGTTGGCTGGATATTGATTTGTAGATTGACAGTTATGTTTCCTCAGCATTTTAAATATGTATTCCATCTTCTTATTCATATGCCATTGCTGATGAAATGACCACCAGGCTAAATATTGTTTCCTTGTAGGTCATTTGTCCTTTCTCTCAGGTACTTTTCAGACATTGTGTTAGTTTTGTATGCTCTGAATTTTTACCAAGATGGCCCTGAGAGTAGTTTTAGTTTTATTCTTCCTACTGTCAATTTGATGGACGTTTTCATTCTATAACCCATGTTTTCTTTAATTCTACTAAATTCTCAGACTTTACTTTTATAAATAATTTCCACTCACAAAAGTCTCTACACATCTCTTCTGGAACTTTTATTATAAAATGATGATACCAGTAGGCTGTAATAAGTTGTGCAAATATAATGTAATACATAGAACAACTGCAAAACAAACTACATAAGGAGATACATTCAAAACCACTATAGAAAAATTAAAATGAAATTTTAAAAATGACTCAAATAACACACATGAAGGCAGGAAAAGGGGAACAGCAAATGAAAAACAGAGAGAACAGAAAAAATAAATGACAGACTTAAGCATTAACATATCAATAATTACATTAAATGTAAATGATCTAAATGTACTGATTGAATGACAGAGATTGGCAGATTAGAATAGTGACAATAACCTAACCATATACTTTATACAAGAAATCCTTTCAATTATAATGATATAGGTAAGGTGAAAGTAAAATGATGGAAAAACATATAAATATTAATCAAAAGAAATAAGAGGCTGTATTAATATTAGGTAAAGTAGACATCAGAGCAAAGAAATAAAACTCATAAGTAATGATAAAAAGGCAATTCATGAAGAAGATATAGTAATTATAATGTGTATGTGCCCCCCCAAAAAGCTGCAAAATATATGATGCAAAGTTGATAGAACTAAAAGGAAAAATTGACAAAACCGTAACTATAGTTAGTTTTGTGAACATCTGCCTCTCAGCAATTGGTGGAATAACTAGGCAAAAATCCAGCAAGTATATAGAAGAATTTAATACTACCATCAACCAGCAGGGTCATAATGAGCATTTGTAGAATACTCTATTAAAAGTCAGCAGTATACACATTCTTTCTAAGTGCCCATGGAACATACACTAAGATAGACTACATCCCAGGATAAAAACAAATCTCAGCAAATTAAAAGAATTTAAATCATACAATGTATTTTCTCTGACCACAGTGGGATTAGTATAGAAATCAATTACAGAAAACAGAAAACTTGATTTCTTGGAAACTAAATAAAGAGCTGCTAATATATCAGGTAAAAGAAAACTCTCAAGGAATATTTTTAAAAAGAACACATTGATGTGAATGATAAAGAAAATACACTGTATAAAAAATTGTAGGGCACAGATAAAGTAATGCTGAGAAGGACATTTATAGCACTAAATGAGTATATTAGGAAAGTACAGTCTCGATTCAATAATCCAAACTTTCACTCAAGAGTCTGCCATAAGAAGAGCAAAAAAAAAAAAAAAAAAAACACACAGAGAAAAGTTAATGGAAGGAAATAATAATGATACAAGTAAAATCAATGAAATTAAAAACAGAATAAAATAGAAATATCCAAAGAAATATAGAGTTGGTTCTTTGAAATGATCAATATGATTGACAAAACTTTAACAACACTGATAAAAGAAATAAATACAATTTTTAATATCAGGAATGAAACAAGGGGTATCACTACAGACCCTGCAGACATCCAAAGGAGAAAAAATAATACTAAGAACACCTCTGCACATAGAAATTTGACAACTCAGATTAAATGGACCAATTCCTTGAAAAACACAAACCTCCACAGCTCACCAATATGAAATAGATGGTCTTAATAGTCCCATTACTGTTAAGAAAATGGAATTAATAATTTTAAAGCTCTCAAAAAAGAAATCTTTAGGCCCAGATAGTTTCACTGGAGAATTCTACCAAAGAATTTAAGGAAGGATTAACATTAATTCTGCACAGTATCTTTCTCCAGAATAGAAGAGAGAACACAACCCAATTTATTTTTCTACCCTGATCAAGAAGGCTTTATTCCAGATTTGAAAAGATTGTTCAATATTTGAAAATCTATTAGTGTAATCCATCCTATTAACAGGACAACAAAGAAAACCTGATCATATTATATGATTAGATCAATTAATGCAGAAAAATCTTTGGCAAAAGTCAACACCCATTTGTGATAAAAATTCTCTGCGTGTATATTTCTAATAAGAATAGAGGGGTACTTCCTCAGCTGGATAAAAAGCATCCACACACACAAAAATATAGTTAACACTGTATTTAATGTTGAAAGACTGAATGTTTTCCCCGAAGACTGAGAAAAATGGCAAGAATATTTGCTTTCACTACTCATTCAAAAGTGTTGGATTTTCTAGCCAATCAAATAAGGTAAGAGAAGAAAATGAAACAAAAAGAAAACTGTTCTTATTTACGGACATCCTGATTGTCTAAATAGAAAATCCCAAGATGCCTACAAAAAAATACCCTTCTAGAACTAATAAATGAGTTCAGCAAGTTTGCATATAAAAGATAAGCAGACAAAATCAACTGTCTTTCTATAAGCTAGTAATGAACACATAAACACTGAAAATAGAACTATAATGCCATTTTCGATCACTCAAAAAATGAAATACTTAGTTGTAAATCTAACAAAACTTACTGAGGACTTACTTGCTACAAACTACACAATGCTGATGAATTAGCCTTGAATGGAGAATGCAACTGTTTAATGTGCTAGAAATATAAAACTGAAGGAGATATTCTTCCTGGAGCTTTCACACTTATGAAATGTGAACCTTGAAAACTTGAAAACAAATTAGTACAATTAAGTGGTAAATATGCTAACATAGCAAAGAGTCAATTCTGTGGCATTGGCAATCATGTGGGATTGAGTCAAAGTCTTCCTGTAAGTGACTTGTGTACTGAGTCTTGAAAGATGAGTAGCTATTTTCCAGATGGACAATACATAAAATGTATTCCTGAAAGAGGAAGAAGAAACTAGTGCACAGAAGTATGAATTAACACAGTAAACTGAGAGGACTCCAAATGCTTTGACTGCATCCAATTTAAAGAACCTGGATTTGATGACATGATAAGAATGGAATGGAAGTAGAAATATTTTTGCTTGTAAATATTCTGGAAAACAATTTACTTTTAATGCTAGAGTGGAGTGATCATATGCTCAATCTTTTAAATAGTTTAAATCATCATATAAATGTGACCACTTTCACCTTTGCAGCAGCATTGGTTGGTTTCCAAGTCCCAAAGAATAATTTTTAGAAAAAAATCCAATTATCCATCTTTTTATTTAATGGTCCTTTGAGTAGTATCAAATCTTGACTTCTTATTAGACTCTGAATTTCTCTAATAGCCTCCTGGCTCAATATAGGCAGAAAATGGGTCTTAGTCATGTTTGTAACCCCAGATATGCCATATGTTCTGGAACTTTGTAGATGCTCAGTAAATTTCTTTGCATACACCAAGGGAGCATAACCATTAAAATAGTTAGAAACTTGGTATATTATAATGATTAAAAGCATGGATATTGAAGTCAAATATATCCCCATTTGCAAGACACGTGTTTTTGGCAAGTTATTTAATTTCAATGAACTTTATTTTTCTTACCTATAAAAGAAAGAAAACATCTACTTGCTTTTCTCTCCATGATACACATTTCTGAAAATACTATGTAATTCAAATTTGTTCAGGTTTGTTGTAAATGAGAAAATTAACAGAGCATGTAAATCTATAAACATGCTACGTATCATACTTTAATGCTGCTTTTTATTTTTTGACATTATCGCTTATAGATGTTTAATTTCACTCCTAAAGAGCAATAGTAAAAAATAATATTGAGGTTGTCTGGCCATATTGTTGCACTTTATTACATACAGTTTCTGTTCCAATATTATCAACTTTTGAGTAGAAATTTTAACATTAGAATTGCAAATAAAGAAAATATTTGGATGACATTTCATATTGATTAAAACAATTTAAATACTAATAGCTACCATAAAAACCAAAACGCTAATAGAAGATTTGTACAAATAAACAGGTGGTCTAAAAATAACTTATGTTTAATATAATTAAAGAAGCCCAATTATATGGCAAAAATATAAACAAATTACAACTTCCAAGGAAGATGTACCAACTTATAAATGAGGATTTATTAAGACTTTAAAATTTGGGGGATGATATTATGATTAAAACAATCTTCTCATACAGATGAGACCATTAATGTCACCCTATTTCAAAATAGCACTATGAATTTCTGCTTCAAGAGAGAATTGAGTACTTTATGCATTCCAATGGTCCCACTGACAAAAGTTTGTAAACTTTGTTGAAACACAAAACTCATTTGCTTGAAGGCATCAGACAGTAGCTAAAATAACAAGAAAAGAGGACCTAACAATCAGAGAAGAGGAAATTTAAGGATTAAGTTGACATTTTGCAATTGACTTGTCCTTGTGTATATCTGACGATTCTGGGCATGAGCAAGTGGCTGCAATTCTATTGTTCCTTTAAGAAGAAAACTCCTGCTGGAGGACAGAGAAATCCACCCAGCACATGCAATATCTGGGTATTTGAATGGCAAAAAAAAAGGGCACCAAAAGCATGATCAGTTTACGTTTCCAGACATTTACTGAATTCTGAAGTCGTTTGGAGTGAGAGCCTAAAGATCTTTGCTGAAAACCCCTGAACTAGAGAGATATATTCATCAGTCTAATTGTGGCTAAAAGAAAAAGATTAATGCTCACAACTCTACAGGGAATGTTATATTGATCACAACTGGCTCTAAGTTGACAACCTTGGTGGGGTACACATTAGCTACAGAGATAATTTCACGTTAAGCTAAAATTGCCTAAACTGTCACTCAGCCTTAGATCAGGTCAATTATGTAATGCAAGTCTACAGGGAAAAAAAAACCCAAAAGCAACCCACTGTAACAAGAGAAAACAATCAACAAAACTAGACCAAATGATGACTCAGGTCTTAGAAATAGAAAGATTTAAAATAACTATGAATACTTTGTTAAATACTGTAGTGGAAAATTGGACAATATGCAGTACCAGATTTCAGCAGAAGAACTGAAATTATAAAAAGAATCAAATGGATAATTTAGAAGTAAAAATAAATGGTAGAAGAAATAAAAAGTTTTCAAAATATTCACTGGACACATTTAATGATAAATCTAACATCACCAGACTAGATACAAAGGAGGTAAGGATGAGTTAATGTGAAGATAAATCTGTAGAAATTACACAAACTAAAGAGAAAACTAGGAAGAGAATAAAAAGGAGTAAAGACAGAGTGTACATGAGCTATGGGGCAATATCAAATTATTTAACATATATGTAAATTGAAATACTGGAAGGAGAAGAGAGAATGGATAAGAAGGAATATTTGAAGAGATAATGGCTGATAATTTTCAAATATAATTAAAAACAGCAAATCACAAGTAAAAGGAATGCAGAGAAACCCAAGTTGGGTTAGTATACATTATATTCAAGATATTGGAAAGCAATGATAAAGAAAAACTCTTAGAGGCAACCAGAGAATAAAGAAAAAATAACTATAGATCTTATGAGAGACCCAACCCAACCTCTGACCAATTACCTTTATATAATTTGCGTGCCCATTTAATGAGTTCATAGCTAGTAGTTCTCGGAGTTGGCTTGAATAGGAGACTTACGGGGCCTATGATGCCATTGTTCCCTATGGAGCACTTCTTTATAGATTCATCAGACTTAAGACCTTCAAAGAACAAAGCAAAACATATGAAACAAGACAATATAGACAGACAAACATGCAGAAAGAACAAAGGGAGCAGCGGAAGGCTCCATAGGATAATGGTTAGAGTATTTACCACATCATGCACTTTCACATCAAAGAGTGTAATTAACAACTTCTCAGATAACAAAATAAATTCAACAACTAGGATTCAATAAAATAAGGCAGAACCCTTACTGTTGTTGAGAGATGTTCCTGACAACAAATTGGCAGCACCTTTGAACTGTGGGAACAAGGGACGTGAAGAATGCACCTGCTGCTGTGTAGGTCCCACCAAATGCTGCCGAATGAAAGTCTGCAAAAAAGTGTCTCAGTGGAAACTCCATTTTTCAAAGAATCCATGACTTAACATCTGAATCAAAAAGCTGAATATATTATTTGCTAAAGCAAGGGAAAGCTGTGCATATATTAAGACACAATACTTGGAAACAAGATGGAAAGTAAGTAAGCATTTAGCTAGGATGTGGAACATTTGGAAGTCCTTGATAGTGATGAAGGGATTGTAAATTGATATAGTCACTTTGGTAAAATAGTTGTCAAAATCTACTGAATTGAACATGTATATACCATAGAAGCCAGAAATTCTACAGCCAAGTGTATGCTTCTCTCCAAGGGCTTATATATGTGCACTAAAAGACATGTACAACTGTCTTCACAGCAGCATTATTCATAATAGCTCCAGACTAGAAACAACTAAATGGTTCATCAATGTTAGAATGAATAAATTATAGTAAGTTCATACAATGGAATATTCTTCAATAAGAAATCATTAACTACTGCTAGCCATAAATATATGATGAATCCCATAAACGTTATGCTCAACAGAATATGTGATGTAATGTATGTTTATAAAAGATGACTCTGCTGATATAATATTCAAGAACAAGTAAAGCTCACCTGTGATGCTGAAAAACAGGATAGCATTTACATATAAAGGCAGGTGTTTAGCAAGTGTGGTCACAAGATATTCTAATGAAAGGTAGTTTATATTCATTTCTTCATGCGGCCGTTGGTTACATGGGTGTATTCATTTTGTCAAAATTCTTTGAGCTGTATATTATGGTCTGTGCTATTGCATGTCATATGTTATAACTTAATGAGAAGTTTTTAAAAACATAAAATTTGCATAAAATATGACTTCAATGTAGTAACTACTTCTAAAGGTTTGAGAGGATTAAGTAAAATAGCATATAAAATACTTAGCTCAATGCTCTACTCATTATAAGTACCCAATAAAATGTAATATACTTGTTTTTAAACCTTCCAGCTGTCTTAAATTCCAAGCTTTATTGTATAATCTTTACAGAATGTAAAATATAAGAACTCCAAATATTTCACTACTCTCCTCCCACAAGACTGTCTTGCTTAATGGAATTTTATTAGTAACTGGTTTTAAGGTATACTATGTTTTCTCTGAACTTTCCATGGTAACTTAGTTTTCAGGCCACATGTTCATCAGTCTGCTATAAATGTTCTATTGAATGTATATAGCCTTTTCATATGGAATAATATAGTACCATGGTTAAGTACACAGAATCTGCAAATAGAATCCCTAGGTTCAAACGCCAACTCTGTCATGTACTAGCTTTGGGGACCTGTAAGTATAATACCTGCATCCCTCTTACAGTGTGAAGAGTTCATTCTAATGTTGAGAACGATGCGAGGCATTTAGTCAATGTTAGACATCATTACTTATTACAATGGATTTTAATTTAGCAGTTTAAATATAATAAATAAAATTCATTACTGTGACAGTCTTGAAACCTTCATATGTGGATAATTTTCTTTGGAAGTGGTGGGTGTATTTTCCGTAAGAAAGAGAAGTTGTTTTTTGCATAATGCATCAAGCATAAGGTGCTCACAGATGCCTAATTAGTGGCATGCTTCACAAAGGACATGCTTGGTGAAATTGCTGTGAAAATACCACATTCTGGTTGGCAACCCAAACTTTTAAATTCAGTCACCTTCTGGACAAGTGGCATTTATTTTTTTGATACCTCATCTAAAAGATCACTCCCTTCAGTTTATAAGAGACGAATTTTCTCTGATTATCTGGAGCACTCAAATAAATAGAAATCTTTCTCTCTGAAATATTGATAGCACCACCATAAATTGTCCTTTGTCTAAATGTGACAGTAACTTCTGGGTCTTTATAAGGAACATTCTTCTACATAATTTGTATTTATCAATATCGTATTTTACACTAACATCATAAATTTATAGTAATTAATTTTAATGAAAAATTATGAGGCTCTAATATATTCAAGGCACTGTCTCACATTCAGGGAATATAAGTAGATCTAGGATAATGCTCATGACCTCCACAATTTATATAGGGTAATGATGAATGTGCACTAAAAAAAAAATAAGAAAATACAGAGTTCAAGATCAAATGAATTTTAAAAATTAGGGAAAATCGATACTTTCTAGTTTGAATGTAAGAGTGCTCAACTGTGTCTTGGAGTATAGGTGGAATGAGAAGAAAGAAAAGAAGAATGAACACAGCAAATCAAGATAACAATTTAAGCAAAGAACAAAGTTTGGTGTACATTAGACATGGTCAAGAAACAAAAAGAAGATCTTACTGAGAGGCTCTTCAGTGAGGCTAATGGCAGACTCCAGGAGCACTCATGCCAAGAAGTACCTCCCAGAACTTCTGCTGCCAGTGTCCTTGTCCCACTGGTGAGCCACAGCCACCTCCCACCTCTGCAGAAGACCCTCCAGCACTAGCAGCCGTGTGGCTGACAGGGTCTTGCTGCTCTGGCCAGGTGTCAGGCCTGAGCCTCAGAGGTGGGAGAGCCAAGTTCAGAATATTGGTCCACCAGAGACTACCTGGCCCCACGTAATATCAATCAGTGAGAGCTCTCCCAGAGATCTCCATCTCAATGCTGAGACCCAACTCCACTTAACAACCAGCAAGCTCCAGTGCTGGACACCCCATGCCAAACAACTAGCAAGACAGGAACACAACCCCACCCATTAGCAGAGAGACTGCCTAAAATCATACTAAGTTCAAAGATACCCCAAAACACACCACTGGACTCGGGCCTGCTCACCAGAAAGACAAGATGCAGCCTCATCCACCAGAACACAGGCACCAGTCCCCTCCACCAGGAAGCCTACACAACCCATTGAACAAACAATACCCACTGGAGGCAGGCACCAAAAACAACAGGATTACGAACATGCAGCCTGCAAAAAGGAGACCCCAAAACAGTAAGTTAGTAAAGATTATCCAAAATCTTTACTAAAGATAGTAAAATGATCCAAAATCTTGGAAACAGAATGGAGAAAATACAAGAAATGTTTAACAAGGACCTAGAAGAACTAAAGAGCAAACAAACAATGATGAACAACACAATACATGAAATTTAAAATTCTCTAGAAGGAATCAATAGCAGAATAACTGAGGCAGAACAGCAGAAAAGTGACCTGGAAGATAAAAGAGTGGAAATAACTACTGCAGAGCAGAATAAAGAAAAAAGAATGAAAAGCATTGAGGACAGTCTCAAGACCTCTGGGACAACATTAAACACACCAAAATTCGAATTATAAGGGTCCCAGAGGAAGAAGAGAAAAAAAAGGAACTGAGAAAATATTTGAAGAGATTATAGTTGAAAACTTCCATAATATGGGAAAGGAAATAGTCAAGGAAATTGAAATCATATCAAGTATCTTTTCTGACCACAATGCTATGAGACTACATATCAATTACAGGAAAAAAACTGTAAAAAATGCAAACACATGGAGGCTAAACAATAAACTACTAAATAACCAAGAGATCACTAAAGAAATCAAAAAGGAAATCAAAAAATACCTAGAAACAAATGACAATGAAAACATGACGGCCCAAAACCTATGGGATGCAGCAAAAGAAGTTCTGAAAGGGGAGTTTATAGCAATACGATCCTACCTCAGGAAACAAAAAACATCTTAAATAAACACCCTAACCTTACACCTAAAGCAATTGGAGAAAGAAGAACAAAAAAACCCCAGAATTAGCAGAAGGAAAGAAATCATAAACACCAGATCAGAAATAAATGAAAAAGAAATGAAGAAAAGGAGAGCAAAGATCAATAAAACTAAAATCTGGTTCTTTGAGAAGATAAACAAAATTGATAAACCATTAGCCAGACTCATCAAGAAAAAATGGGAGAAGACTCAAATCAACAGAATTAGAAACAAAAAAGGGGAAGTAACAACTGACACTGCAGAAATACAAAGGATCATGAGAGATTACTACACACAACTATATGTCAATAAAATGCACAACCTCGAAGAAATGGACAAATTCTTAGAAAAGTTCTGAGACTGAACCAGGAAGAACTAGCAAATACAAACAGACCAATTACAAGCACTGAAATTGAAACTGTGATTAAAAATCTTCCAACAAAAGCCCAGGACCAGATGGCTTCACAGGCGAATTCTATCAAACATTTATAGAAGAGCTAACACCTATCCTTCTCAACCTCTTCCAAAATATAGCAGAGAGAGGAACACTCCCAGACTCATTCTATAAGACCACCATCACCCTGATACCAAAACCAGACAAAGATGTCGCAAAGAAAGAAAACTACAGGCCAATATCACTGATGAACATAGATTCGAAAATCCTCAACCAAATACTAGCAAAGAGAATCCAGCAGCATATTAAAAGGATCATACACCATGATCAAGTGGGGTTTACCCCAGGAATGCAAGGATTCTTCAATATATGCAAATCAATCAATGTGATACACCATATTAACAAACTGAAGGATAAAAACCATATGATCATCTCAATAGATGCAGAAAAAGCTGTTGACAAATTCAACACCCATTTATGATAAAAACTCTCCAGAAAGTGGGCATAGAGGGAACTTACCTCAACACAAAAAAGGCCATATACGACAAACCCATAGCCAATAACATTGTTCTCCATGGTGAAAAATTGAAACCATTCCACTAACATCAGGAACAAGACAAGGTTGTCCACTCTCACCACTATTATTCAACATAGTTTTGGAAGTTCTAGCCACAGCCATCAGAGATGAAAAACAAATAAAAGCAATCCAAATCAGAAAAGAAGAAGTAGGGCTTCCCTGGTGGTGCAGTGGTTGGGAGTCCACCTGCCATTGCGGGGGACATGGGTTTGAGCCCTGGTCTGGGAGGATCCCACATGCCGCAGAGCAGCTGGGCCCATGTGCCACAACTGCTGAGCCTGCGCTCTAGAGCCCGCGTGCCACAACTACTGAAGCCCTCACACCTAGAGCCCATGCTCTGCAATGGGAGAAGCCACCGCAGTGAGGGGCCCGTACACTGCAGCAAAGAGTGGTCCCCACTCGCCATAGCTAGAGGGAGCCCAAGTGCAGCAACGAAGACCCAACACAGCCAAAAACAAATAAATAAATTAATTAAAGAAGTAAAACTGTCATTGTTTGCAGATGACATGATACTATACATATATAATCCTAAAGATGCGACCAGAACACTAATAGAGCTCATCAATGAATTTGGTAAAATAGCAGGATACAGAATTAATGCACAGAAATCTCATGTATTCCTATACACTAATGATGAAAAATAGGAAAGAGAAATTAAGGAAACCCTCCCATTTACCACTGGAACAAAAAGAATAAAATACCTAGGAATAAACCTACCTAAGGAGACAAAAGACCTGTATGCAGAAAATTATAAGACACTGATGAAAGAAATTAAAGATGATACAAACAGATGGAGAGATATACCATATTCTTGGATTAGAGGAATCAATATTGTGAAAATAACTATGCTACCCAAAGCAATCTACAGATTCAGTGCAATCCCTATCAAACCACCAAGGGCATTCTTCACAAGACTAGAAAAAAAAATTTCACAATTTGTATGAAAACACAAGACCCCGAATAGCCAGAACAATCTTGAGAAAAAAAAACCGAGGTGGAGGAATCAGGCTCCTGGACTTCAGACTATCCTACAAAGCTACAGTAATCAAGACAGTATGGTATTGGCACAAAAACAGAAATACAGATCAATGGAACACGATTGAAATCCCAGAGATAAATCCATGCACATATGGTCACCTTATCTTTGATAAAGGAGGCAAGAGTATACCATGGAGAAAAGACAGCCTCTTCAATAAGTGGTGCTGGGAAAACTGGACAGCTACATGTGAAAGAATGAAATTAGAACACTTCCTAACACCATACACAAAAATAAAGTCACAATGGATTAAAGACCTAAATGTAAGGCCAGATATTCTAAACCTCTTAGAGGAAAACATAGGCAGAACACTCTGTGACATAAATCACAGCAAGATCCTTTTTGACCCCCCTCCTAGAGAAATGGAAATAAAAACAAAAATAAACAAATGGGACCTAATGAAACTTAAAAGCTTTTGCACAGCAAAGGGAACCATAAACAAGACGTAAAGACAACCCTCAGAATGGGAGAAAATATTTGCATATGAAGCAACTGACAAAGGATTAATCTCCAAAATATACAAGCAGCTCATGCAGCTCAATATCAAAGAAAGAAACAACCCAATCCAAAAATGGGCAGAAGACCTAAATAGACATTTCTCCAAAGAAGATACACAAATTGCCAACAAACACATGAAAAGCTGCTCAACATCACTAATTATTAGAGAAATGCAAATCAAAACTACAATGAAGTATCACCTCACACCGGTCAGAATGGGCATCATCAAAAAATCTACAAACAATAAATGCTGGAGAGGGTGTGGAGAAAAGGGAAGCCTCTTGCACTGTTGGTGGGAATGTAAATTGATACAGCCACTATGGAGAGCAGTATGGAGATTCCTCAAAAAACTAAAAATAGAACTACCATATGTCCCAGCAATCCCACTACTGGGCATATACCCTGAGAAAACCATAACTGAAAAAGAGTCATGTACCACAATGTTCACTGAAGCACTATTTACAATAGCCAGGACATGGAAGCAACCTAAGTGTCCATCGACAGATGAATGGATAAAGGAGATGTGGCACATATATACAATGGAATATTACTCAGTCATAAAAAGAAACGAAGTTGAGTTATTTGTAGTGAGGTGGATGGACCTAGAGTCTGTCAGACTCTTACAGAGTTAAGTAAGTCAGAAAGAGAAAAACAAATACTGTATGCTAATACAGATATATGGAATCTAAAAAAAAAAAAAAAGGTTCTGAAGAACTTAGGGACAGGACAGGAATAAAGATGCAGATGTAGAGAATGGACTTAACACAGGGAGGGGCAAGTGTAAGCTGGGAAGAAGTGAGAGAGTGACATTGACATATATACACTACTAAATGTAAAATAGGTAGCTAGTGGGAAGCAGCTGCAAAGCACAGGGAGGTCAGCTCGGTACTTTGTGACCACCTAGAGGGGTGGAATAGGGAGGGTGGGAGGGAGACGCAAGAGGGAGGGGATATGGGGATACATGTACACGTATAGTTGATTCACTTTGTTATACAGCAGAAACTAACACAACAATGTAAAACAATTATACTCCAATAAAGATGTTTTTTAAAAAAAGAAATACATCAGTTACCTTATTGTACCGTATATCAACCTGTGTTATTTATTTATATATTAGATATATAAAATATATGTGAATCAATGTGTATATATATATATATATTTGTAAATATAATTAGGACTTTCAAAAAAAAATCTTACTGAATTAAAATGACAGGAGGAAATGCAGTAAAGGCAGGTCAGAACCAGGTTGGGAATGGCCGTACACATCAGACTAAGGGTTTGCAAATTAATTCTGTAGTCAATACAAAACAACGGAAGAGATGGAGCCTGGGGGATCTTATGGAGTTGAGAAAATTTGTGGTAGCAGCATTTTAGATTCATTATAATGTAAGTGAAATATCCGAATATAATCAAATGAAATATTCTCTTATCTAAAATACTAAAACTTGTGAATGTAATTATTAGATTTTTTTTTGTAAACAAATGTGTTAATACAGAGATAATATTTATCCAGGGCAACCCAACAAGACCAGAATCCTGTCCTTAAATCTTCATTTATCTCTGAAAGTTCTGAAAGTGAACTATATTAACAGATTAGAAGATTCAGCCCATCAATACTCTTCTTTGCTAATAGGATCTGGCCTCCATGTAGAAAGTCGGTGAGCTAGGCTAGATTCTGCCACCAAGTTCTTTAGCGCAAACCAGAGGCAGATTTGGCTCTAAACGTGACCCACGAAACATGACTATCATTAGAGAAAATGTGTCCCTTGTCAGCGTTAGACTAGCCTGGACCTTCTCAGACAGAGGCAAAGTTCACATCAACATCTGCATCAAAGGAAATAATTTACAAAGAAGGAAAGAGCAGAGAGCTGTAGATAAACGACTCTTCTTTCTCCTAAGAAAGAAATACTATCACTATGACCTAAAAAAATACTGTTATATGCGGCTGTAAAATATTAATAAACAGAAACGTCAGTTAAATAGAGTTGGGAGCCAGAAGGAGGCGCTCTCATGCCCTAACGATAGCACAGCCCAACAGGAAGATGAAAGACTCCTCTTGTTTCCTGGCAAGGACTCAGCAGGTGAACAGCCATGGGCTCTTGGTTTACTGTAGCCCTCCCATCTTCCTTTGCCCTCTATAAGGGTTCTCCTGCCCTTGCCATGCGGGGACACATGCAGCTCACCATGGTGGCAGACCCAGCATTGCAATTCTCTGCTGATCCTGAATAAACACATCCTTGCTGGAGAACTATCTGGCAGGTCAACGTGGTCAGTCTAGAAGTCTTTTTCAGGACTGAAAGTGAAAGAGTTCTAAGACTGGGGGTCTTTCTTTGAGAAACTTCCCCCTGCAAATTTTTTGTCCTGTCTTTAAAGTGTTTCACAGCCAGTCCTGGGAAATTTGGGGTCTATTTTTTTCCTTTTCTTTCATGGGAGGAAATGAAGTGAGTAATGGAAGGTCACACCCCTGCTTTATAAGGTTTATACATGTTATTATTTTCTCGGGTGCAGAATTGACTAGAAATTTACAAAGAATGGAGGAAACAAAATATAGGGAATAAATAAGAGATTGGAATCTGGAGCTAAATGGCCTTGGGGTTGAATCCCTTCTGCCACTTGCTGTGTAACTTTGAGAAAGTTAATTAGCATCTTCAGGCCTGGCTCTTCATCTGTTAACTGTGGCCACTGCATAACTCCCTGATAGGCCTGTTGCCAACCCCACAGGGTGTGTGTTTTGTCTCTTTGCACTGATGAATCCCTAGTATCTACGGCGGCAACAGAGACACTCAATGAATATTGGTCAAATGAATTTAAAGAAATGCTTAGCAGAATGCTTGTAAAATGTAAATGGCGAGATGGATATTAACATCTATTGCTTTATTATACCTTATGGATAATACCAGAAATAACAGCAAAAATACCTCTTTTTAAATGTGAGTAGAATGCTGTCAAATTTTTACTACTATCTGTAATGCTGGCACCTTGTTTCAGATGGATAATTCAAGGAAGTATATATCTCTTTCTATTTTATTAAAATATTTGAGTCAGTAATATATATTGAATTTCATTAAATTCCCTTTCAGAATGAAAATAAAGTTTTTCTCCTTTAAAGAGCTCTTTCTTTCCTCCTTCCTTCATTCCTTTCTTCCTCCCTCCCTCCCTCCTTTCTTTCTATCTTTTTCTTTTTCTCTTTCTTTCTATATTTCATCTCCATGATTCATTTATTTTGTAACTGAAAGTTTGTACCTCTTAATCTCCCTCACCTATTTTACTCACCCCTCTCTCCCTTTAAAGATTTCTTAGAATTGTATCATCATCGCATTATTATAATAAATCTTATGTATTCATTAGTAGTTCTTCTAATGTAGTACCCTATTTTATTTGACGGTATTATATTTGATGGCTTTGTATCTCCTTTTAAAAATAGATATGACACCTACAAATTTTCCTAAGATTTTAAGATTTCCCTATCAAGATTACACTAATGGGCTTCCCTGGTGGCACAGTGGTTGAGAGTCCGCCTGCCGATGCAGGGGACATGGGTTTGTGCCCCGGTCCGGGAGGATCCCACGTGCCGCGAAGCGGCTGGGCCCGTGAGCCACCGCCACTGAGCCTGCGCGGCCAGAGCCTGTGCTCCGCAACGGGAGAGGCCACAACAGTGAGAGGCCCGCGTACCGCAAAAAGATTACACTAACAACAAATTTTGAAGCCACTGATATTCCTATGCTCAAGGACAATTTAATTATTATAGTGTTGTCTGTTCTTAAAGATTGAAAAGAAGTTGTCTATAGAATTATCTTTGTCTTATTTCTTGATAGGTGGTCATTATTTGACAGTGTTTTCAATTTACCCTAAGAAAAACATTTGGTTTATTCTGCTTTTCTAACTCTTATTTCAATTTTGAGTTTATAATTCCTAGATAAATCAAAGGTGAACAAAATTGACTATCTTTAAAAGAAATCACAATTACATTTATAATCTTTTCTTACTTTAATGATCTTTTATAGTTGTAAAATGGGATTTTTTTCTTGAAAAAATTATTGACAATTGGGTCAATGAAGGCATATGAATATAAAGAGAGAGGGAGGCTTGAGTACATGTGATGTGGTCCAGTCTGAAGCTTACGAGATGCTTCACATTTGAATATTCATTCCATTCACTTTGATCTGGTTTCCATGGCTCTCATGGACTAAAAACGTTTTATGTGGTAAATTACTGATAGTATTATATCTTCAGAATCTTTTTGATACTAAAAGATCTAGTAAAAAGTATTGTCTTTCTCAAATTTCGGTCTGCGCCAAGACAAAGCATACGTTGCAGCATATTTTTAATACATGTATATGGGAAAGATATTGAAGTCAACACATATTCATTGGCTGATTATTGAGTGCAAAAAACAATATATGAATCAGGAAATAACAAAGAGTAAAGTACACCCTGTTGTCATAGATTTTATATTTTTAATCAAGGGAATGAGATGACTGTCTAACGGCTTTAATGCACGGCAGAAACTGACGTATCCTACAAACAAGATTTTAACAAAACGTATCGGCAATACCAAGCAAACTGTTGGAAAAGTGAAGGCCACAGAGGAAGAAATGTGTGAGAAAATCCAGATTAAAAGTGAGAGCAAGGCTGGAAATTGAGATCCAATGGGACACAGCTTAAGAAGAGTCTTTAGTCAGCTGCGGGATGCAGAAAGAAGTGTTTTAGTGCATGATCATACAAGAGAATTATGAGCTGCAGGATTTTAGGTTGATAATGGGAATGGCCAGAGTGTTCAGTGGAATGAGACTAGGGGGGAAATCCGAGATGTTCGCACGCAGTGATAATGCGGTTCAATGTGCGATTGGTTCTTTAAGGGATGGATTATGATGGAAAGCAGATAAAGCTACTATGACTTTCCTTGTTTTCGAATGCAGGCAAAATAGCACTGAGGGCAGTTTCTCTGCTTAAGTGATTCAGAACTAACGTGAGTTCAGCAATAGCTATTGAATCAATTGATTAATGCAATTTAAGAATCAATCCATTGAATTAAACCTGTTAAAATGAGTTGAACTTTTAAAAATTAACAATGGTTGAAAATTGGGGTGGAGAGTATTACCACTACCAACACCACCAAAAAAAAAAACCCTTTGATTTTTAAATAAGATCTTTTGGAAACATTTTTACCCTGAAATGTTAAGCATTTTAAGAGAAAGAAACATATACCAAAGAGGCAAATTGATATCTATTATTTTAAAATAGAATACACTAGATTTTTAAAGAATACCGACTTCTTGGGTAATTGTACGAGTTTATAAATGAGGCTTTTATGTTCTTTCCGCAGAGCAGGAAAGAGGATCTGCAGCTTGTACGCGGCTGTTGACCTTTAATAATAAGTATTTAATTGGCTGTCGTATGTACAACCTAATGAACTAATGCACATGTATTATGAGACACGAAATTCTGACACCCACCTTCCTTCTGCTCCACAGCAAAAGAAATATCTAAGTTCTTTTTAAATCAGTAAGCCAAGGATATTGAAATTCTAAAGCATTTGGAAAATTTCTTGCTTTTGAATCTTGATATCCCATAGGAAGATAACTTTCTTCTAGAAATATTACTAATCTTCTAGATCAATTTTTGAAAATCAGATGGGCCATATTACATCTTTATAAAAGATTTAATACATAGGTATAAATAAGCAAAAGTCACTGGAAAATTGAAAAGTGTAGCCAATCAGTTGTCAGATTTGTCTAGATAATATCTTATGAACTGTTTGAAAGTTTTCTCCTAGGGAATTTTACTTTTGAGTGAATTGTCTAAATTGACTATATATGTTGGTGTTTTAGTGGCAGATTTTAGAGTGTATCCTGGGGATTCCGTGGGAGAGTCCCTCAGACACCTTCAGGGCTCATGAGGTCACAGTTATTTTTATAATAACTATAAGACTTTAGTCGCCTTTTTGCTCATTCTCTTATGTGTGTACGGTGACATTTTCTAGAAGCCAATGACCTACTATCACAACAGATTAGGTACAGAAGCCAATATAAGATTATAGCTATTTTCTATTAAGCAGACATTAAACACATTTACAAAAACTATAAAACAAGGTCAATGTTCTTGCTAATTTCTTTGTTTTGGGGGAATCTATTTTTCATAAAATGTTATTTATATTCACACATAATTTTTAATACTTCTTTTAAAGGAATTAATAACTTGCCCAAAGTTGCAGAGCTAGTAAGGGGCACAGTTAGGATAGGAACTGAGCCACTAGACAGGCTTGTGTGTTTACCATCCAACCACCAGATTCTGCTGCCTAAAAGAAAAGAATAAAAGGAAAGGAAAAAAAGAAAGATTGTGTAGTGTTTATGAGATACCATTTTATTTTATTTTATTCCTAAAATGTTAATTACTAATCACTCCGTACTTCAGTTTACTATCTTGAAAATAATGATGTCAACACTACTTAACTCATAGGACATTGTTAGTATTAAATGAGTTAATCTATGTAGAGATCTAAAAACAGTACAAATTAAGCACTGCATTGGTGTTTGCTAGTATTAGTATTATTGTAATTGCTATTGTTTCTTAAAGAATCTATTGTCTATTTACTTTTGTTAAGTTGATTCCTTTTTGATAGTATTACAAAATGTTTCATTTAATTGAACGCTAATTACCTAATCTTTTAAAAATATTTAATTAATATAATTAATTGTAATTAATCAGTCTCTATAATAAAAGCACATTTTAATACATATTAGGAAGGATTAAACTAGCTAGACATGATGATTTTTATGTGAGATAACATATCAGTCCCTAGAAGGTGATAAAAAATTTGCATAGTCATTCACTAAGTGTCCAGTCTGTATTTGTTTATGGAATAAATAAAATATAATCACATGCATTCTCAAGGGAGCTTAATACTTTTGCTGGACCATGTTTACCCCTGGGCTCCTTTTTGTCCTAACCATTCCTGCCACCACTGCTGCACTACGTATGTCTTGGTTTCTGACCTACTTCTTCTCTGCTTACACTGTTTGGATGGGCTGCCTGGGAGAGCATTTCAGCCACATGCACGGATCTGGGAGCAGAGGAGTCAGCTCTCCTGGGGCTTATCAGGAGCCCAAAAATCCTTACCTACAGCTCCCCAGCACACCTGGATGGGCTGTCTCTCCTTCTGGGTTTTCTTCTTCCCCATTTCCTGACATACCTGTCTATACCTGCCTCAGGTTCTGCTTAGTGGGAAAACCAAGCTAAGAAAATGTCAAATGGAGAAATTGTATCTGTCTAAAACACCTCAAGGAGGTTTTTGTTTGTTTTTGTTTTTGTTTTAAAGACATTTTATGAAAGCTAAATCCAGAAAACCCAGGTCCAATTAGGAAGACTAGTATTTTTTTTGTTTGTTTGTTTGTTTTGTTTTTGGCTGTGTTGGGTTTTCGTTGCTGCACGTGGGCTTTTCTCTAGTTGTGGTGAGCAGGGAATTCTCATTGCGGTGGCATCTCTTGTTGCAGAGCACAGGCTGTAGGCTCATGGGCTTCAGTAGTTGTGGCACGCGGGCTCAGTAGTTGTGGCTTGTGAGCTCTAGAGCACAGGCTCAGTAGTTGTGGCCACGGGCTTAGCTGCTCTGCAGCATGTGGGACCCGGCCCAGGGCTTGGACCCATGTCCCCTGCATTGGCAGGTGGATTCTTAATTGCTTTGCCACCAGGGAATCCTGGAAGAGTAGTATTTTGTATGGAAAGTCCAATAGGTAACTTTCTCCAAGAGAGGTGATTAACACGCAGCCATCCTTCCCACTGTGGACAAGGAAGCAGATCAAAAGTGGGGAAATGGCGACAGAATTAAAAGAAGTGAGGAAAGTGATCCAATAGCATCTTATCCTCCAAGTGGCATTAAAGCCTCAATTATGAAGAAGGTCCTCATGAAGCTGGGCGAGCTAAACCCATCCCTGCTCAGCAGGTATAGATGTTCAGTGAGGTACGTTTCCAGCATTTTAATTTCACATACCTATGGCTTCCTTTTCTGCTCCTGTAAATTATTTTAATATCATAGAAAATGACATAAATAAAGGGGAGAAAAGGGTAAGAGGAAACTTTTGCTACTGATGTAAATGTTCATTATCTTGGTTGCTGTAATGGTTTCACAACTGCCTTCCTAAGTCAAAACTTATCAAGTTGTGTATGTTAATAGGTGCAGTTATGTCAATTAACTCTCATTAACTCTGCTTTAAAGATTAAATTAAGTCAGACAGAGAAAGAAAAATATTGTATGATATCACTTTATGTGGAATCTAAAAAATAAAACAAACTAATGAATATAACGAAAAAGAAACAGACTCACAGATATAGAAAACAAACTAGTTGTTACCAGCAGGGAGAGGGAAGAGGAAGGGGTAAGATAGCGGTAGGGGATTAAGAGGTACAAACTATTATGCATAAAATAAATAAGCTACAAGGATGTACTATACAACACAGGGAATGTAGCTAATATTTTGTAGTAACCATAAATGAACTATAACCTTTAAAATTGTGAATCAATAAGTTATACACCTGTAACTTATGTAATATTGTACATCAACTATACTTCAATTGAAAAAGGAAAAAGATAGATTAAATTGGGATTCTTAAAAAATGATATACGAAGTAACCAGTTATCTTCAGATAATAGATATTAGTATATTCTTATTTTTCCAAATTTCCTTTAAATGTATGTTTAATAAATTGAAATATTAGTTTTGAAAATGGAAATTGTCAATAAATTGGAAATAGTAACAAACACAGCTAAAGCTCCATTTCCCTAAATCCTTTCTTTTCCCATCTTGCACAGTGGTAACCATTCCTGAAGTTGCTGCTTATGATTTCTGTGTATATTTTGTAATATTATTACATATGAGTATATCCATAAATAATGTATATGTTTTTATAAATTAGATTATAAATCTGTTCATTTACTCGGCATATGTATATTGTATGTCTCCTTTGTATCAGGCATTAGTCTAAGCAATTGATATAGAACAATAAACAAACCAGAAAATTACTCCCACTCTCACCAAACGGAAGCAGCCTGAAAAGTGGCCATTAGGAAGAGATGAAAGTTTGCCTCCTGGCAAAATTCAGATTAAGGGTGTGGCCTTTCCATCTAAACCCATTGGTTTAATTACCCATTAAGTTTAACTTCGAGAGAAAAAGAGGTACAGCAGAGCACAAAAGCCAAGTTTGAGACCTAAGAGATTAGGTTTACTTAAGATCTTTTGTTATAATTAATTGAAGGGAAGAGCACAGTCAGGGCTAAAAGATGGGCTAAAGGGCCAGTGAGTCTTCCCCTTATCAGTTCAGTGAGATTTGACAGATGCTGTAGACTGACACGTGATTGACATATTCCATCTTCTGAGGGGCAGTTTTTATTATGGTTATCCTGGCTTTTTTGCCTTTGTCTATTAAGGTGTTTGGAGGTTAGAATCACTTGTCTTTTAGAATATAGGTTGTCAGACAAAGAAAAGCTACATTCACGCTTGGAGGAGATAATTGCAAGTCCCTTAAAGATGAAATTTGAGTCAGACATGTTCAAAGAGCAGGTAAGGAAAAGATTTGGGGAAAAGGAAGGCCAAAACAGCCAGTGCAAAATCTTCAAAGGAAAAACAAAAGTTGGTTTCTTTGAAGAATAAAAAAATATTCAGGGGGGCAGGAGTACAGGGAACAATGAGGACAGAACAAAATGATGACAACAGAGGTAGAGGTTTCACCTGCTATTGTCGATGAAAAATTAATCAGTCAATCTAAGAAAGAGTTGGAAATATTTATTCAAGCCAAATTTGAGGATTATAATCCGCAGAGCATCTCAGAAAGCTCTGAGAACTGTTCCGCTGGTTAGAAATCAAGGCACAGTTACAGAAGTTTTTTTGAGACAGAGGGCTGTACATCAAATGACATAGTATTGACAATTTACATAATCCAGGTCTAAGCGTCATCCTGGTGGGTCATGTGACCCCTTACATGATCAAGAAGGAATGTTATCTATTAAGGAGTTGCCTTGTTGATGCTAGGAGAACATTGCTGTTTATGGTTGAGCAGGTATTCCTGCTGATGGGGGAGGTTTGGTCTATGTATAAGGCAGGTACAACAATGCACAGTGCAGGGAGAGGGGAGGCCAAATTTTTATGTTTAAATTTTTCTTGTTTTGCCACAAAATATGAATTTTATTTCACATTATAAAAGGAGTTTAAGTTTCATTTGTGCAAAGAAGAGTCACAAGAAACTTTTAAGTACAAAAGTCTAGTTGGTGTTGTGTGGGGAGTTGTTTTTTTTTTTTAACATCTTTATTGGAGTATAATTGCTTTACAATGGTATGTAAGTTTCTGCTTTATAACAAAATGAATCACTTATACATATACGTATGCTCCCATATCTCTTCCCTCTTGCGTCTCCCTCCCTCCCACCCTCCCTATCCCACCCCTCTAGGTGGTCACAAAGCACCGAGCTGATCTCCCTGTGCTATGCGGCTGCTTCCCACTAGCTATCTATATTACGTTTGGTAGTGTATATATGTGCATGCCACTCTCTCACTTTGTCACAGCTTACCCTTCCCCCTCCCCATATCATCAAGTCCATTCTCTAGTAGGTCTGCATCTTTATTTCCGTCTTGCCCCTAGGTTCTTCATGACCATTTTTTGTTGTTGTTTTTTTAGATTCCATATATATGTTTTAGCATACGGTATTTGTTTTTCTTTTTCTGACTTACTTCACTCTATATGACAGACTCTAGGTCCATCCACCTCACTACAAATAACTCAACTTCGTTTCTTTTTATGACTGAGTAATATTCCATCGTATATACGTGCCACATCTTCTTTATCCATTCATCTGTTGATGGACACTTAGGTTGTTTCCATGTCCTGGCTATTGTAAATAGAGCTGCAATGAACATTGTGGTACATGACTCTTTTTCAGTTATGGTTTTCTCAGGGTATATGCCCAGTAGTGGGATTGCTGGGTCGTATGGTAGTTCTACTTTTAGTTTTTTAAGGAACCTCCATACTGTTCTCCATAGTGGCTCTATCAATTTACATTCCCACCAACAGTGCAAGAGGCTTCCCTTTTCTCCACACCCTCTCCATTATTTATTCTATGCAGACTTTTTGATGATGGCCATTCTGACTGGTGTGAGATGATATCTCATTGTAGTTTTGATTTGCATTTCTCTAATGATTAATGATGTTGACCATTCTTTCATGTGTTTATTGGCAATCCATATAGCTTCTTTGGAGAAATATCTATTTAGGTCTTCTGCCCATTTTTGGATTGGGTTGTTTTTTTCATATTGAGCTGCTTGCAAATTTTGGAGATTAATCCTTTGCCAGTTGCTTCATTTGCAAATATTTTCTCCCATTCTGAGGCTTGTCTTTTCATCTTGTTTATGGTTTCCTTTGCTGTACAAAAGCTTTTAAGTTTCATTAGGTCCCATTTGTTTATTTTTGTTTTTATTTCCATTTCTCTAGGAGGTGGGTCAAAAAGGATCTTGATGTGATTTATGTCATAGAGTGTTCTGCCTATGTTCTCCTCTAAGAGTTTGATAGTGTCTGGCCTTACATTTAGGTCTTTAATCCATTTTGAGTTTATTTTTGTGTATGGTGTTAGGGAGTGTTCTAATTTCATACGTTTACATTTAGCTGTCCAGTTTTCACAGCACCACTTATTAAAGAAGCTGTCTTTTCTCCACTGTATATTTTTGTCTCCTTTATCAAAGATAAGGTGACCATATGTGCGTGGGTTCATCTCTGGGCTTTCTATCCTGTTCCATTGATCTATATTTCTGTTTTTGTCAGTACCATACTGTCTTGATTACTGTAGCTTTGTAGTATAGTTTGAAGTCAGGGAGCCTGATTCGTCAAGCTCCGTTTTTCTTTCTCAAGATTGCTTTGGCTATTGAGGGTCTTTTGTGTTTCCATACAAATTGTGAAATTTTTTCTTCCAGTTCTGTGAAAAATTCCATTGGCAGTCTGATAGGGATTGCATTGAATCTGTAGATTGCTTTGGGTAGTAGAGTCATTTTCACAATGTTGATTCTTCCAATCCAGAAACATGGTATATCTCTCCATCTATTTGTATCATCTTTAATTTCTTTGATTAGTGTCTTATAATTTTCAGCATACAGGTCTTTTGTCTCCTTAGGTAGGTTCATTCCTAGATATTTTATTCTTTTCGTTGCAATGGTAAATGGGAGTGTTTTCTTAATTTCACTTTCAGACTTTTCATCATTAGTGTATAGGAATACAAGAGATTTCTGTGCATTAATTTTGTATTGTGCTACTTTACCAAATTCATTGATTAGCTCTAGTAGTTTTCTGGTAGCATCTTTAGGATTATATGTATAGTATCATGTCATCTGCAAACAGTGACAGCTTTACTTTTTCTTTTCTGATTTGGATTCCATTTATTTCTTTTTCTTCTCTGATTGCTGTGGCTAAAACTTTCAAAACTATGTTGAATAACAGTAGTGAGAGTGGGCAACCTTGTCTTCTTCCTGATCTTAGTGGAAGTGCTTTTTGTTTTTCACCATTGAGGATGATGTTGGCTGTGGGTTTGTCATATATGGCCTTTATTATGTTGAGGTAAGTTCCCTCTATGCCTACTTTCTGCAGGGTTTTTTTTTTATCATAAATGGGTGTTGAATTTTGTAGAAAGCTTTCTCTGCATCTATTGAGATGATCATATGGTTTTTCTCCTTCAATTTGTTAATATGGTGTATCACATTGGTTGATTTGCATATATTGAAGAATCCTTGCATTCGTATGATAAACCCCACTTGATCATGGTGTGTGATCCTTTTAATGTGCTGTTGGATTCTGTTTGCTAGTATTTTGTTGAGGTGTTTTGCATCTATGGTCATCAGTGATATTGGCCTGTAGTTTTCTTTCTTTGTGACATCTTTGTTTGGTTTTGGTATCAGGGTGATGGTGGCCTCATGGAATGAGTTTGGGAGTGTTCCTCCCTCTGCTATATTTTGGAAGAGGTTGAGAAGGATAGGTGTTATCTTGTCTCTAAATGTTTGATAAAATTCGCCTGTGAAGCCATTTGTCCTGGGCTTTTCTTTGTTGGAAGATTTTTAATTACAGTTTCAATTTCAGTGCTTGTGATTGGTCTGTTCATATTTTCTATTTCTTCCTGGTTCAGTCTCAGAAGGTTGTGCATTTCTAAGAATTTGTCCATTTCTTCCAGGTTGTCCATTTTATTGGCATAGAGTTGCTTGAAGTAATCTCCCATGATCCTTTTTATTTCTGCAGTGTCAGTTGTTACTTCTCCTTTTTCATTTCTAATTCTATTGATTTGAGTCTTCTTCCTTTTTTTCTGGATGAGTCTGGCTAATGGTTTATCAATTTTGTTTATCTGTTCAAAGAAGCAGGTTTTAGTTTTATTGACCTTTGCCATCATTTCCTTCATTTCTTTTTCATTTATTTCTGATCTGATCTTTATGATTTCTTTCCTTCTGCTAAATTTGGGGTTTTTTGGTTCTTCTTTCTCTAATTTCTGTAGGTGTAAGGTTAGGTTGTTTATTTGAGATGTTTCTTGTTTCTTAAGGTAGGATTGTATTGCTATAAACTTCCCTCTTAGAACTGCTTTTGCTACATCCCATAGGTTTTGGGTCATCATGTATTCATTTTCATTTGTTTCTAGGTATTTTTTGATTTCCTCTTTGACTTCTTCAGTGATCTCTTGGTTATTAAGTAATGTATTGTTCGGCCTCCATGTGTTTGTATTTTTTAAAGATTTTTTTTTCTGTAATTGATATCTAGTCTCATAGCATTGCCATCGGAAAAGATACTTGATACGATTTTAATTTTCTTAAACTTACCAAGCCTTCATTTGTGACCCAAGATATGATCTATCCTGGAGAATGTTCCATGAGCACTTGAGAAGAATGTGTACTCTGTTGTTTTTGGATGGAATGTCCTATAAATATCAATTAAGTCCACCTTGGTTAATGTATCATTTAAGGTTTCTGTTTCCTTATTTATTTTCATTTTGGATGATCTGTCCATTGGTGTAAGTGGGGTGTTAAAGTCCCCTACTATGAATGTGTTACTGTTGATTTCCCTTTTTATGGCTGTCAGTATTTGCCTTATGTATCGAGGTGCTCCTATGTTGGGTGCAAAAATATTTACAATTGTTATATCTTCTTCTTGGATCGATCCCTTGATATTATGTACTGTCCTCCTTTGTCTCTTGTGATAGTCTTTATTTTAAAGTCTATCTTTTCTGATATGAGAATTGCTACTCCAGCTTTCTTTTGATTTCCATTTGCATGGGATATCTTTTTCCATCCCCTCACCATCAGTCTGTATGTGTCCCTAGGTCTGAAGTGGGTCTCTTGTAGACAGCATATATATGGGTCTTGTTTTTGTATCCATTCAGCCTGTCTATGTCTTCTGGTTGGAGCATTTAATCCAGTTACATTTAAGGTAATTATCAATATGTATGTTCCTATTCCCATTTTCTTAATTGTTTTGGGTTTGTTATTGTAAGTCTTTTCCTTCTCTTGTGTTTCCTGCCTAGAGAAGTTCCTTTAGCATTTGTTGTAAAGCTGGTTTGGTGGTGCTGAATTCTCTTAGCTTTTGTTTGTCTGTAAAGGTTTTTATTTCTCCATCAAATCTAAATGAAATCCTTGCTGGGTAGAGTAATCTTGGTGGTAGGTTTTTCTCCTTCATGACTTTAAATATGTCCTGCCACTCCCTTCTGGCTTGCACCGTTTGTGCTGAACGATCAGCTGTTAACCTTATGTGGATTCCCTTGTGTGTTATTTGTTGTTTATCCCTCGCTGCTTTTAATATTTTTTCTTTGTATTTAATTTTTGATAGTTTGATTAATATGTGTCTTGGTGTGTTTCTCCTTGGATTTATCCTGTATGGGACTCTCTGTTCTCCCTGGACTTGATTAACTATTCCCTTTCCCATATTAGGGAAGTTTTCAACTATAATCTCTGCAAATATTTTCTCAGTCCCTTTCTTTTTCTCTTCTTCTTCTGGGACCCCTATAATTCGAATGTTGGTGCATTTACTGTTGTCCCAGAGGTCTCTGAGACTGTCCTCAATTCTTTTCATTCTTTTTTCTTTATTCTGCTCTGCGGTAGTTATTTCCACTATTTTATCTTCCAGGTCACTTATCCGTTCTTCTGCCTCAGTTATTCTGCTGTTGATCCCTTCTAGGAGAATTTTAAATTTCATTTATTGTGTTGTTCATCACTTTTGTTTGCTCTTTAGTTTTCTACATCCTTGTTAAATGTTTCTTGTGTTTTCTCTATTCTATTTCCAAGATTTTCGATCATGTTTACTATCATTATTCTGAATTCTTTTTTAGGCAGAGTACCTATTTCCTCTTCATTTGTTAGGTCTGGTTGGTTTTTATCTTGCTCCTTCATCTGCTGTGTGTTTCTCTGTCTTCTCATTTTGCTTAACTTACTGTGTTTGGGACCTCCTTTTCACAGGCTGTGAGTTCGTTGTCTGGTATCTGTCCCCAGTGGCTAAGGTTTGTTCAGTTTGTTGTGTAGGCTTCCTGGTGGAGGGGACTAGTGCCACTGCTCTGGTGGATGAGGCTGGATCTTGTCTCTCTGGTGGGCAGGTCCACGTCTGGTGGTGTGTTTTGGGGATGTCTGTGGCCTTATTATGATTTTAGGCAGCCTTTCTGCTAATGGATGGGGTTGTGTTTCTGTCTTGCTACTTGTTTGGCATAGGGTGTCAGCACTGGAGCTTGCTGGTCGTTGAGTGAAGCTGGGTCTTGTCGTTGAGATGAACATCTCTCGGGGATTTTCGCCATTTGATATTATGTGGAGGTGGGAGATCTCTTGTGGACCTGAAGTTGGCTGAAGTGTCCTGAAGTTGGCTCTCCCACCTGAGAGGCACAGCCCTGACTCCTGTCTGGAGCACCAACAGCCTGTCATCCACAAGGCTCAGAATAAAAGGGAGAAAAAAAAAAGAAGGAAAGAAAGAAGATAAAATAAAATAAAGTAGAATAAAGTTATTAAAATAAAAAATAATTATTAAGAAAAAAAATTTTAAGTAATAATAAAAAAAAAAACGGACAGACAGAACCCTAGGACAAATGGTAAAAGCAAAGCTATACAGACAAAATCACACAGAGAAGCATACACATACACACTCACAAAAAGAGAAAAAGGGAAAAAAATATATACATTTTTGCTCCCAAAGTCCACCTCCTCAGTTTGGGATGATTCATTGTTCAGGTATTCCACAGATGCAGGTACATCAAGTTGACTGTGGAGATTTAATCCGCTGCTCCTGAGGCTGCCGGGAGAGATTTCCCTTTCTCTTCTTTGTTCTCACAGCTCCCAAGGCTCTGCTTTGGATTTGGCCCTGCCTCTGCGTGTAGGTTGCCTGAGGGCGTCTGTTCTTCGCTCAGATGGGATGGAGTTAAAGGAGCCGCTGATTCGGGGGCTCTGGCTCACTCAGGCCGGGGGCGGGGGGAGGGGCACGGAGTGCGGGGCGGGCCTGCGGCGGCAGAGGCCGGCGTGACGTTGCACCAGCCTGAGGTGCGCCGTGCGTTCTGCCGGGGAAGTTGTCCCTGGATCCCGGGGCCCTGGCAGTGGCGGGCTGCACAGGCTCCCCGGAAGGGAGGTGTGGAGAGTGACCTGTGCTCGCACACAGGCTTCTTGGTGGCGGCAGCAGCAGCCTTAGCGTCTCATGCCCGTCTCTGGGGTCCGCGCTGGTAGCCGCGGCTCGCGCCCGTCTCTGGAGCTCCTTTAAGCGGCGCTCTTAATCCCGTCTCCTCACGCTACGTGAAATAAAGAGGGAAGAAAAAGTCTCTTGCCTCTTCGGCAGGTGCAGACTTTTCCCCGGACTCCCTCCCGGCCAGCCGTGGCGCACTAGCCCCTGCAGGCTGTGTTCACGCCGCCAACCCCAGTCCTCTCCCTGCGCTCCGGCCTCAGCTCTCAGCCCCGCCCGCCCCGGCGGGTGAGCAGACAAGCCTCTCGGGCTGGTGAGTGCCGGTCGGCACCGACCCTCTGTGCGGGAATCTCCCCGCTTTGCCCTCCGCACCCCTGTTGCTGCGCTCTCCTCCGCGGCTCCGAGGCTCCCCCCTCCGCCACCCGCAGTCTCCGCCCGCGAAGGGGCTTCTAGTGTGTGGAAACTTTTCCTCCTTCATGGCTCCCTCCCACAGGTGTAGGTCCCGTCCCTATCCTTTGTCTCTGTTTTTTCTTTTTTCTTTTGCCTTACCCAGGTACGTGGGGAGTTTCTTGCCTTTTGGGAGGTCTGAGGTCTTCTGCCAGCGTTCAGTGGGTGTTCTGTGGGCGTTGTTCCACGTGTAGATGTATTTCTGATGTATCTGTGGGGAGGAAGGTGATTGCCGCGTCTCACTCTTCCGCCATCTTGAAGCTCCTGGGGAGTTGTTTATAACGGGCGAGATCGGGAGCCGGGAGACCGGTTGCAAAGGTAATGTAACAGTCCTTGAGAAGAAACATGGTAGCTTTGATGGTGCGAGCAGAGAAAATGGAGAGAAATGGAATAAAATGTGTTACTCAATTGGCTCTGAGTGATGTGGGGAAAGAGCATACGTGTAGGTTTCTGGCTTGAGCAAAATGTTGCTGGTGTTTATTAAAACGGGGAATGTCTATAGCAGTAAGGGGCACAGGCACTAGAAATAGTAGAAAGCAAGAGCGCTGTTTTGGATAGATTAAATGTGAGACTCTTCTTAAACACTGAAGTGGAAATGTCAAGTAGATATTTTGGGAATTTTTAGCACTAGTCTCATGGTCTGTAAAGCCATGCATCTCGATGCTATCACTTGTGGGAAAAATATAAATAGAAAAGAGGAAAAACCTCAGAAAAAAAGTGCAGGATACTCTAATATTTCGAGTTGGATAAAAATAGCTTGATAAAGTCTCCAAAGTGAGTAAAAGGAGTATGGAGGAGAAAAATCAAAAGGAAAAGAAATACAGCAAAATGTAATCCCTCAGAAGCATCAGTATTTTGAGAAGGACGGACTGGTCCAGTAGGAGGTACTGAGAATCTGAAACCAGAACTACCAAAGGGTCCTTGTGTGGGCAGCCAGGAGAGAATTGATGAATCAGTTACAGAGTTTCTGTGACTTGCAAAGGTCAGGAACCAGATCGGAGATGGCTGAGGAGAGGGTGGAAAGAGGGAGACAGACGATGCAACTTGTGTGGACAGACTTTCCTGTAAGCGGAGCAGTTGATAATTCAGAGACATTTGGGGTCAAAGGTAGTCTTCATGTAGTAGATGTTAGAGCATGTTTTATGTGCTCATAGTAAAGTCCTAGGAGAAAGGAAGAGTGGAAAGAAAGTTTTTGAGAAAGTGAGATAAGTTGGAATTCAGATCTCAGAAGCAGTGGTTTGCCAAAAAGGAAAGCAGGGGCCCTTGTACTGAATCAGCAAGAAGGAACTCAGTACGGAATCTAGGATGTTGGGTTTGGATGTGGGAAGATGAGGGCTTTCTTGTCCTTGGAACACATTAAAGGTTAGATGGTTTCAAGTTATTTTCTCATTCAGCTTTAGCCTTTTTGCCAATGAACATGCATGTGTGCAAACACACACACACATACACACACCAGTATTCATTACCACTAAGCTTGATGTCCTCCTTGTTTTATAATTGGTTTGGTCACAATCAGTTGATTATTTTTACTACAAAGGTTTGTACAAATCTCTCCAGGGGCAAAAATTAGAAAGGCAGGAAAGTGAAAAAGGTCTGGACATGCTCTGTGGGATAGACAATGTAGTACACCCAGAGCACGTTTAGAAGAAAGGTATTTTAAGTTATCTAAAATATATTGTAAAATTTTAAGCATCTATTAGCATTGAAGATTTACATATTTGAAATTAAAATGACAGTGTTTTTTAATGCAGATGGCTTGATATTGTACACTTTACTCAAGCAATGTTATATGTGCAAATAAGAGTTTAGGCATGATGGGTGCCACCCAAGAACCTAAGTGTTGAATCACTTACACTGTGATCAGCTGATGTTTGGGGACTGTCTGGGCTTTACACAAATGAAAGATTAGAGAACAGTATTCAATTTGTTTTCAGTCAGACTCGACTGTCCCTGTTTGCAGATTGCAAAGCCCCCAAAGGGAGCAAATGCTCTATTTGCCGGTTCCAGTTGGGAAATTTTGAGTTCTTTCACAGCTGCTTAAATATCTGGAAGCCTCACTGGCAAATGTGCATTTAATCATTGAGTCAAATAATTAGTCTGAACATTAAAGGATTTCACTCTTCTTTTTGTTTTTATTTTTTTAATTAACTGAAAATGTAAGTGAACAAAGCCAAGGATCAGGCTTTATTTTTCCTACTGCCCGGGGCACTGAAGGATTAGGTTCCTACTGTATAACAATCTGTGTGAGAAAATGGAAAACAACAGTCAAGAACAATGCAAATCTTGAAAAATAAAAATAAAAAACCATACTTGATATTGTTAGGAATAATAACCATTTAACAACATGAAATTGCTTAGCAAACCTTTCTTTGTAGCTGGTTCAAGATTCAAAACAATTTATAAAATGCAGTGGGGTTGAATAGGGACAAATCCAAGACATGATATTATGAATTATGTAGGTGCATCTGGGTGCCTCCCACACCTGTCAGCAATCATTTCTGTATATTTTATGTATGCTTTTTCTTTAAAGATTTGCAGAAAAAGTATAGCACATTTCTATCTTCATATGTTCTTATTAAGGACAGAAGTTTGAAATCTCTCTTAGCCTAAATCTCATTTGCAAATTTGAATAATGAAATAAATTTTTGACCTTGGAATGGCTTTACAATGTTAGGGCAATTTAGCATTTATAAAAGACTAACTGACTTGATAGTAGAATCTATTCTTCATGTAGAAACATTAGATTAAGTGTTTATATGGTGGTATTGTAAAAGAGCATTGGCACAGAGGAAAATTAAAAAGAACCCCGAATTCTCCGAACCAATTTATGGTTTGATGAAAGCAAGTTCTGCGTTTTCATGATCTTCAACGATGTGAGTCTTTCAAGCTGGTATTCTGTCATCAGGATTGAAAAGGCTGTGTTACATGGTATCTAGACTTTTAGGCCAGTTTGGGGACCCAAACATTTTTCTTAACAATATTTCAATTGAAAATAAAACCTAAATGGTAAATAACAACCGCCATTTAAATCGCAATCTAGATCTAAATGTGGATTGCGTTTACTGGAGGTAGGCTACATGTATTTTATTTTAAGCTAATTAATTATAAATTCATTCATTACTCATTTATGTACTGCCTCAGTGCATGGCTGAGTCGGCTGATATCACTGCCTTACTTACGATAAAATTTTGCATGTCAGCACTGCCATCAGCTGATATTCTCATCATCATATTGACCATCGCTCAACCCACATGACAAGTCTGCACTCAGTTTAGGTTTGGGAGCTATGGCAGGATGAATAATGCCTGCCACACGTGTCCACTTCCTGATTCGTGGAACTTTGGAACATGTTACCTTCTATGGCGAAAGAGACTTCGCAGGTGTGTTTAAATTAAGAATGAGGCGATGGGGAGGTTATGCTGGATTGTATAGGTGAACCTGATGTAATCACAAGGGTCCTTATTAGAGGAAGGCAGAAAGGTTAGACTCAGCAGAAACTACGCTATGACGTTGTGCTGGCTTTGCAGATGGAGGTGGGGGGAGTATAAGCTAAGAAATGCAGGTGGCCTCTGGCAGCAGCAAGAGCTCCTGACACCATCACGTTAGGGCTTCAACACAGGAATCTGGGGGAGACGCAAGCCTTGAGTCCGTAGCACTACGATAACATTTTTAGTGCTCACGTCTGTCAGGCGTCAAACCCGTTCACGTGTCAGCAATGCTAAGGTGTTTGGAAACTCTGAATTATTTTTCTTATTATTGATTCTTATCTACTGTCAGCACTTTCTGTGGACTTCAAATATCACATCATGGTTGTCAAAGTACAAAGTTCACCTATTGCCCCATTCCCTTTATAATTTGCCCAGGCTCCATTCACATGAAACAACAGTGAGTGAATAATTTGGTATTTTCATCATTGGATGGAAGGTTATTTGACTTATGAAGCTCATAGGCCAATCTCACTGAGTATTTCTCTGAAATCTTAAAGTGTAAGTTAAAACATTCCCTTAATCCTTTCTTTTTGTTTTTTTTAAATACAAGCTGTAATTCATTCCTTTAAATAAGGCTTAGTGCTTCCCAGAAAATAACAGAAAATTTAACAAAAGGAGAAATGTTACCCGGAATGTATAATTTCTTTCTTTAAAGCATTTGTAAATAGTCTGCTATATTTTAAGTAGGCAGTAAACAAAGAATCAAGATATTTTTGGTAGCTGAGAATTTTTAGGTAGCTTTTTTTTTCTTTCCTGGCATGTCCGAGTACAAGATCTACAGAAAAATACTTGTTGAAAAACAATTCAATTTTTTCAAAATTATTATGTGTATTATTGTAGCGAAGTATAAGTACTGCATTGTACAAATATTTATTTTTCTTTATTTGCTTCTTGTTACTTCATTCAAGGTATTGCTTCTTTAAAAAGATTGCCAAACTTTAGTGAAATAAAGAATCATTACCTTTTTAAAACTAAGATGTTGAGAATATCCTTAAAGTCCGATTATTTTCTCTCTTATATCCAAAATTACTGAGATTTTTTTCCTCCCAGTCCTTTAAGAAATTTTCTCTGTTAAACTAAATCTATTAGTAATTACTTTTACTTGTATGAACCATTCTGTATGCCTCATTTTGCCTATTCCTAAGCATTTAGTTTCAGACTAAATAACTCAGATATGGTAGCCTCAATACAGAAAGACAAAAATAAAATAATGATTTGGTATTGTCTTTACCTGTGTCCATGTCCGTTGTACAATGTCATGATTCCTGGAACAACTTGGGCCCCCAGTAAATATTTTGTGAGTGAATGAACGAATGAACATTCAATGTCCTCAGAAGACTCTAAAATTCTCTGGCTTCTTCTATCATCTGAAATTCCCTGGCTTCTTCTATCACCTGCACCTGAGTTGACAGACTGAATTCAATATTATCAATACTTAATATTACATTGGCTCTGAATATTGTCCACCTTGTGCATTTCACAAATTTAAATAGAAAATTTTGTAAGATTTGAAAAGTCACAAAATTGGCAATCCTAACAAACTCTTGTTTATATTTAAGATGACACATCTAAATAAAACTCTGTTTTCCAGGAATACCCAATCTATAAAAAGCTCTAGAGATTACTATTGCCAGAAAGAAGAAATCTAAAAAAAAAAAGGAGAGATGACGTCTGTAAGCCACAAGATCAAGAACACTTTACAATGATTCTTAGAGGACCTAGTCAGTAGGGAGGATAAGATGAAAAAGTACACATTCACTTTGGTTATACTGAAATAATATTTAAAATTCATGTCACATAATAATAACACGATTTTTGTTTGCTAATTGTACTAGTAATACTACTAATATTCATATAATCTTATTAAGTACTTCTATGACAGTTATCTTTTATTTTGAACATATAAGCTGAAAAAATTAGTGTATGCATTTGATTATATTATGCATTGAAAAATAGTGCATTGTAAATATATACATATTTATAAGTATATATATTATATAAGTATATATATTATATAAGTATATTATATAAATATATATAAGTATATATTATAGAAATATATATGTATATATTATATATAAGTCTATATATATTATATATATATATATTCTCCTAGAGTCTTTCTGAAAACTCAAAGTAATACAAAGACATTTTTACAGAATTAACTAATAATATGGAGACATACTTAAAAACATAAATTTACAAGTAAGCATAATATCTAAGTTAATGACCAAATAAATAAACTAAAAAGTAAATAAATAAAAGTTAATGACCAGAAGTCCTATTTGTTATAATAACACTCATTTTACAAATGTTTTTGAGAGTTAATTTTGAATGTGTCTCCTTATCCTTATTTAAGAAACAAGGGCGTGACGGAGGTCTTGCCATGAATTTGGTTCATGGCCTCAAGTAGAAAATGAATAGGCATTACTTCCCTGATTTTACTGTCAAATAATTAGCTTTGGTTTTACTATTCAACATGAATACCTTCGGACGTCACATCTCATTCTCACTGTTTTTAATGAATCATGCCACACAGTTTTTGGATAGAATGTAATAAATTATAGGGTATGGCTTCTGGCCAACAGAACATTGCCTTTACTTATTATAAGACACCGTCATTAGTAGATCCTTCTGGGTGTTATTTATCCACCGCCCACTGCTGAGTCCTTAATCACAGCATTTTTGCTTTCCTTGTTCTTGGAAGGAGACAAAAAAAGTCAATTCAAGGTTTGTAAAGAATGTTCTCTGGTCATGAGGCATTTACCCCTTTCTTCTTTTCTGCATATTTTGTTATCTCTGCAGAACACAAACAGAATTGTTTTTGTTTCGTTTGCAGTTATTACTTGCTAAGTTCCACTGTCTACTTGGCTGCTCAAAACATAAGAAAGATGGAATTTTGCCTGAGAGTTTCGAATCCAAGTGGGAAAAAAGCATTTTCCATACCACTGCCAGATCTCATGTGGGAAAAGGTAAAAATAATTGTGTGTTCTTCTTTCCTGGAGAGAGATGGGAGTTTGATCTCCCCGCTAAAACCCTGCACATGCAGCCCGGCTTAGTCCATACTGGATGGTGGCAGTGTTTGTTCCTCTTGGAGGCACACAGGGCCAAAAGACCAATGCAAACTTGTGGCACCCAAAGCTAAGTTAAACAGCAACAATAAAACCAAGCATCTGATTACATATTCCCTTGTATAAGCCCTTTGGCCCTTTGGCCTCATCCACGCAAGGGTATGTCCACAGCTGTTTGCATAGCTGAGCTACATTAAATGACTTTCCCGTTAATTCCTCTTCCTTGGTCTCTTTTTCTCTTTTGTGGTTGCCTTGTGTCGGCTTGGCTATTTAACTTTTTATCCTATCCTCACTCCTTCATGCAGAAACTCTTGCCTGTGCAAGTGTGCTTTATCTTGCTTTCTGGCATTATTCTGACTTCTGTGGTTATCTTTACAGATATTGTTTAAAAACTAAGAATTGCTCTACTAGGATAATATTTTATATTTCTATAGCTCTTCCAAGTCTTTTCAAGTCCTTTTAACATGTATCCTACCCTTACATTCTCAATGCCACCCTCTGAGGTAACTTCCTAGACCTCTTCAGAGTAGAAAACTCATAAATGAAATAAACAACAGTGATGACGATGACAATACCCTCATTTAAAAAAACCCTATTACCTAAGAAATGTTCTTCTGTCAAACAGATGTGAGTGAGAGCAGGAGAGGGGATTTAATGGAGATGCTTTATGGCGATCTTGCTACAGAACAATTTTACTTCCTCCTGATGTATTTCACGTTGAATCATAGGATGACACATCCTTGCACAAAATGATCTAGTGCCTTGTTATAAGAATTGTGGTTGGAAGGCTGTGCTGATTTTTGTGAATTAGTAAAGTGATGAGACACTAAGAAGGTTAGATTATAGTCCCACAAGAGGTGACCCTGACACATAGGGTAGCAAGAATCATCATGAGGGCTAGAGAAAATACTCATAAATGAAAGAGAGCAATGTTAAAAACATGAAGGAAAAGCAAAGGAGGAGTACAAAATATAATTTCTGAAAACTGCATTGTCTATATTTTGTTTACGTATTGACTTTAACACATGAGGTTGTTTCTTCCGGTATTCCCCCCTACTATTTTAGGCACCCCCTCTCTTCCTGTGTAACAATTTCATTAAGATGAACAAGGTATAGGTAAAAGGCAAAATGCAAATCAACATTTGTCCCTCGATATGACATCTTGGTCTCCATCTTCATTGTTTTGTTTTGTTTTTAGGAACTGTATCATTTGGAAACTACCATTGCAGTTTATCTGTTTTCTATATTTACAAACCGATTTTATAGACCAATACTGTGGGTAATTGAGTGTGGACTACAAGAAGGAAAAATCATATAATCATGAACATAACACATGAACTAATGTCAGGTTTTCTGAAAATAAGGAAAATGGGATGATACTTGTCTAAAAAAAGAAAAGCATTTGGCAAAAATTGGATGACAGCGTGAACTCCTAGATTTAAATTTTAAAAATGTAGCTTGGGAATTCCCTGTTGGTCCAGTGGTTAGGACTGTGCTCTCACTGTGGAGGGCGTGGGTTCAATCCCTGGTCCTGGAACTAAAATCCTGCAAGCTGCAAGGTGTGGCCAAAAAAAAGCAGCTTTTCCATGATGGCCTGAGGCAAGTTACTTAATACCTCTTTACAACCTGAATGATATTTCAAGAATGTTATGTGTTTCTCTCTTCCTCATCTCAGGATGGGACTCAGGACCTTGTCTTGGGATTTGGGTTTTCCCTTGGAAGAATGAAAGCCATTGTTGTTCTCATACCCAAAGGCAACTTGAAAGGGATAGACCTACTATCTCCTTCATGGACCCTGTGTAGTGGGAGATGCTTCGGGTTGACTGACTCTCCAGAATCTTTAGATATGCAGAGGTTAAGAAGCTGAAGTGAAGAAACCGCCATGAGAGATTTCCATTAGTGCTTTATTCTCTCTACCAGTTACTTGGTCAGATTTTAGCACTTCAAAATGCTTTTAGGATAATTATCAATATCTCCTTTGCTCTTTACCTTTTCAAAGATGATAAATAAACTCAGAGATTTATGGAAACATCTAAGATTATTTATATTGTTTGCCATTTGGCATTATAGGGTAAATATATGTGCTATGGACTAGATGTTTGTATTATCCACCCTCTAACCTCAGAAATTCATATGTAAAAGCTTAAATCTCCAGTGTGATGGACATGGGGTCCTTGGGAGGTAATTTGGCCATGCGGGTGAAGCCCTCCTTATTAAAGAAACGAGAGAGAGAGGACCATTCTCTGCTCTCCAACAAGTGAGGGCACAAGGAGAGGAAGAATGTTTGCACACCAGGGGGAATGCCCTCACCAGACAGCGACCTGCCAGAACCCTGATCTTGGGAAATAAATGTTTGTTGTTTAAGCCACCCTGCTATGGCAATCTGTTCTGGAAGCCCAGACTGACTCAGACAATATGGGAAAATGTTTATTGTGCATCTACCATATGTCTCACACTTAAGACATAATGATAACAGAAGGAACACTAAGATCCACGAAGAATCTTACACATCAGGGAGAAAGTAAAAGGTATTAATCAAATAATCATTCTGCAAACACTAAAATCGCAAAATCAGATAAATGTTATGAAAAAACTCAGTGAGTGGTGTGAGAACATGTGAATTGGTTTGGTGATGAGGGGAGGGAAAGAGTGGAGTTGGGATCTGAGGCAGTGTGGGTGGGGAGATAGAAAGGCAAATAGCAGATAGAGGTGATGCTTTTCTGGGATCTACAAAAGAAAAAGAAGTCACCTGGGAATCACAGCGCAGGGACTCAGGGATTCCAGCAGATGGAACAGCAGATGCAAACACTCACAAGTGGGAAAAAACAAGGCGCTTTTGAAAAACTTAAAAAAAAAAAAAAAAAGACCTATGTTTTGGGTTTGGGGAGGAAAGAGAAGGAAACTGCGGGTGGTGATCTGAGATGAGGAAGCAGGACATGGCTCATCAAAGGTTCCTAATCTGTCCTTTAAATAATTCTGGGACACCACTCATCTGATACATTAAGGAGAGCATATGTAGGGGGAAGCATTGCTCAAGTGTTTCGTGTAGAATTTTAACTACCTCAGGAGTCTGTTCCGTAGTCATAAAATAAAAAGAAAATTATATTTTATGACTTTTAAAAGTATCATATGTGGATTTTCTACTACATAGTAATTTTAAAAACTTATGCTTGGTGGGCAGAATATGAGTCCCACTGTTTCTACAACAGAAACACATTTGGCTCTCAAACACATATAATTTTAAAAAATTTTTTCATTAATTTTTTTTTTTAAATGTCTAACAAGTTTGCTTTAAAAAACTGCCTGATTGATATGGTTTTAGCTGGATGGGTTCGTGTGCATAAAAACAAGCTAGCTACTTAATAGTTGCGGTTTATACATGGTTTTGCCTTTGTCTGTGGCCCGGCTGTTAAATAATTAAGACCAAATATCAGTATTTGAACAACTCCTCAATTCAGTCTTACACGGTTTTGCTGTAAGAGTGATTAATGATTACAGCCTTTCACTTAAACAAGAGCCGTGTTCTTCTTAACCAATGAGAAATGATCAAGCAACAAGGTCCGACTCAGTAGGAATGAATCCCAGTTAGTTGTGACTTCACACTGGCCGTGTTCTGGGTGAACACCCCTCCCACAGGCATCAGGCAGTGTGTGTGCAGCTATTGATGAGTGAGTCAAGAAACAGGAGTCCAAAGGATGGTGGTGTGATGATGGGCCGACACATGGTTCTGTAGTCCTTGGTCCTGATAACTTCAGCATTATCTTTGTTGTATCAGTTTTATGGTTTAGGTCCAACTGTTTGTTGTTGTTCTTGTTGCTTTTCTTTCTCCAGGGCAGACCAAAAAGGAGTTTGTCTTATTTTTCATTTGCCTTTGTGGTAGTAGTGCCCCCTCCACTCAACCTGCAGCACTGTTACATCCCATAATTTTCTGTTCGCAGGTCTGTAGGCTCTGGGTCTACTCCCGCATCCTCACCGCATGGAGCCCCATGGGCTCTATTTCCTGCCCCAGACACTCCTGCATCCCTGCATCTGGCTGTAGACAGTGATGCCTCTTGAATTCCACAGTTGTTGCAAGATGCCGGTGTCACATGAAGGACAATCAGCTAAGCCCTTTCCCAAATCCCAACAAAGAAAATGACAGGTCTTCAATGACCTAGAGTACCAAATTTCTCTGGTAGTTTTATCATTCCCTCTCAGCTCATCCTGGCTCATGACACCTAAGACTCAAGGCCCCTTCTCCAAGCGGCAAACTGCTTGGCTGCCTCGATAATTATGCATACTTTTTCTACCCTGGCAAAGACATCATTTGATCCCGTATCCCTGCTGGTTGGGGCGGACCAAGGAAAGTGTCAGGGAGTGTCTAAAGAAGTTGGTTTTCCAAGCTGCTTTTGGTCCTGTCCTTGACTCTTGAAAGCTCAAAAGGAACACTAACTTCTGTTTCCCTTCTCATTTCTGCCACGAGCTCCCTTTCCTGAGTCAAGGGATTTCAAAGTCTAGGTGAAAATGGAAAAGTGTGATGAGCAAAGCAAATAAATAGCAGAAACAATGGACTATCCATCCATTATTTTTCCCCATTACCTTTGTGCTACACTAGCAAGCAAGGAGCAGAAACTGAAGTCACTCATTGTCTAGACTTGCACAAGGGGAAAAGCTAGAATTGCAAAGCTCATGGAAATTGCAAACATGACAGAGAGGCAAGGCTTTAAGATAACACAAGTTAAACTGTTTTCAGGCAGTTTTTTATCTTTTGCTGAAATATTTCCTCAACCACTCCAAAAAAAATTATCTAGACAATTTCTTTAGTTATAAAGGCAAAAGAATGCATCAGACACTTAGAATGACAGATGCCTAGCATATATATATATATATGTATATATATATATACATATATAGTTATATTTCTACTTATATTTGTCGTTTTCTTTTGTTTGTTTTTTGCTGGCCTATTTCAAATGCTTAAACTGAATGTACATTAACACACAGAAGGTTTTTGGTGAACATGGATATCTAAATTCTAAGGGTATAAACGAAATAGTTAAATGTCTAATTTTAAGGTTCATTTACTTTGTCATATATTTAATTAACCTACATATAAATGGCATATTAATTTAGATCTATAACATATGTCCTCTCTTACATAAAATAATTTTATTCAAGCTATTCACACACATCTATGGCATCAGTGTGAGTAATCTAACACAGTTTTTTGAGAGTACCTTTTCCTCCATTCCATCCAGGTTGCTTGATTTACAACACTTTTCAAATTTGTATATGATGTTGTCACTGGATATTTTAATATCCAGATACTATACCCATAAGGACAGTAGGAATTTATAAAATATTACCACCTACTGTTCCATCTTTTTAATTAAAATTTAAAATTTTGCAATAGATATGTTGTAGCAAGAATAAAAAATAAATAAATCTAGATTGAATTTTTTGTTTTCTTTTTAACCCATTCTGTCAGGAGTCCTATAGGAGCATCAAAAATGACCATGTATTAATGCCATTTGAAACTGTATCGTCTCCAAAGTATACTTTGATCTTCTCCAAAAGAAATAATATATATTCATACATATTCAAATTTGAGAAACTTTTAAAACATTTTAAGAACATTTTGTTCTGCAGAATAATTTGAGAAATGATAGTCACGACATTAGTTTTCCAAGACTGTCATAACAAAGTACCACAGACTGGGAGGCTTAAACAACAGACATTTATTTTAACACAATTCTAGAGATTAGAAGTTCAAGATCCAGACATCGGTGGGTTTGGTTTCTTCTGATGACTCTCTCCTGGGGTTGCTGATGGCTGTCTTCTCCCTGTGTCCTCCCATGGTCTTCCCTCTTGTGTGTCTGTGTCTTAATCTCCTCTTTTTATAAGGACTCCAGTCATACTGAATATGACTCTTATTGGAGCCCACTCCAATAACCTCATTTTACCTTACTTACTTCTTTAAAGACCCTATCTGCAAATATTGCCACATTCTGAAGTGCTTGGGTTAGGACTTCGACATATGGATTTGGAAGGGGGTCACAATTCATCCCATAACATACGGTAATTACTATAAAATTATCAAATACCAATATTACGTGAAAGGAATAGTTTAAACATGTAGAAGAATAAAAAATAATGAATAATATTAAAATAGATACAGTGTGAATTTAAGATTGCAAAAGATTTACAAACTTAAAATTACTGCTATAAGGCATCTCTCTTTTTTAAGTGATCTAGGTATATTTAAATTCAGAAAATTTGAAGTTTTAAATTCTAGAGCTTCTAATAAGGAGACTTTCAATATCAAGCAGAAAAGAAAAAGAGAAACAGTTTACCCAAATTGTAAATAAATTATTGCAATTGTTTTAAAAATGTAGCAATTGTGTTGCCAGAAATGTTTAAATCACTACTTTGGCTACTAAAGTTATGTAAATATTTAAGTGAACCATATTTGAAAGAATCCATTTAATTAATAATAATTGTAGAGTATATATTATTTGCTTCACATGGAAAACATGAGCAAAAATATTATAGTAAAACAACAAATTATATTAAAGGTCAATACAGGAATAAAGCTGATATATATATATGATTATAAGAAAATATATAATGCATTTAATTGTTTGGGAAAAATTGTTTTAAAATAAACATGAATTAACAGAATCTTGCTGGAATCCATGAAAAACCCATGAATAGGAGACTGATAGTCAATGGAAAATAAATTGTATGAAAGTTTTATTTAAATATATTAATGGAAATTTGGTCAAATATAAAATTTTAGCTTTATATCATTTTTCTGTAAATTCACTATGATGCATTAATATCTCCTCAAAAATATAATTTAGGTACCAGAAACAAGATCATGGCAAATATCATTATCCTGATTATGATGTTTATAATTCTCATTCCAATATTTTATTAGGAATATTTTCAAACATACATAAACAGTAAAATAATTTTATAGTAAATCTCATATACCAACCATCTAGATTTTATAATTACTATTTGTCTAAAATTCACTTTACTATGTTTGAATCCATCCATTCCTCTGTTCATTTATTAACTCATCTCATTTTCTGATATTCTTTAATAAAAATGGGAAAATAATTTGAAAAAGAATAGATATATGTATATGTAAATTGAGTCACTTCGTTGTACACCTGAAACTAACACAACATTGTTAATCAACTATACTCCAATATAAAAGAAAGAGAAAAAAAGTAAGTGACAGACACCAGTATACCTTAAATTCTTTGTTAAGCATATAATCTAGGGTTCAACATGTGCTTACACTTTTTTCCCCTTCTTAGGTTAAAATTCACATACAAGAAAATGCATAAAATTTAAACTTATCTTTTGAAAAGAAAGATACATGCATATGGACACAAGCTATTTATAATATAAAACAACTGCAAACAAACCCAACGCCCACTGCTAAGGGTTGTTTGAAAGCATTATCTTTCCTAAACAAACATATTAAAACATCAGCTGTTATTAAAATCCTAATTATTATTATTTCTATCATTGTGGTTATTGTTTTAGTTATTGTTTTTGTACCAGAAAAAGAATTATAAAGGTCACCTGGAAAAAGGTATACAAGAATAGTCAATAAAATCGTGAAAAAAGAGCAGAATGATGCAGGGAGGCTTGCTGGATCACGGAGCAAAGGACATTACAACACTCCTCTAATCATATAAGATAGCCTAGTATAGAAGTGGAACAGCACATGAACCCAGCAGAGAATCTAGGAATAAGGGCCGTAAGTAATCATAGAACCCAATATATCAGGCACTGTGCTAGTGTCTGGAATTAAAGAATGAGCAAAAGCAGACACATCCTTTGCATGCATGAGACTTTAAGTCTGGTTGGAGTGAAAGATACCAGATATTAATCCAATAATCTCCACTGCAAATATTAAATTTGTAATTTTGCCAAGTGTAATGTAGGATATGTACACAGTAATAAAATAAACTCTAATAGAGGATTAGACTAATCAGGTATGAGAAGTCTTGATTTAATAAGTGATACACATCAAATGACTGAAAAAAATGAACAAAGGGAAGAAACAGCTTTAAAGGGAGAGGAAACATCATGAACACAGGTCCTGGGGTGGAGAGAAGCTTGGCAGCATGAAGATTAGAAGAAAACCAGTCTCAGGTTTGTACGAACAGTGAGAAAGTTAGAATGAACACAGTTCAAGATGAGCCAGGAAGTGGAGTCAGAAGACCATTTGCTTAGCATCATGCAGAGGCTTTCATAGGTTTTGTCTTTGTTGGAAAAAAAAAATGGTCATTCACAGAAAGTTTTCAACAAAGCTGAGAATGACAATATGAGATTGGTACTTGGGAAAGATCCCTCTGCTGCAGAGAGGTTTACTAGAGAGTTTTGAGATGGAGGGTATTTGCAGTAGGGCACATGAAAGGGAACCCAAGCATTGAGGAGGGGTGTAAGGGAGAGTGGAGGTGATTTAATAGAAGATAAAAGTGGCAGCTTGGGAAACAGTTGGCCCAGTTAGTCAAGGCCCAGAGGCAGAAAATAATCGACGCTGCTTCAGGTGTTCGAAACACATACTTAATACAAAGAACTGATCAAAAACTATTAGTAGCACTGGCTGTCGCTTCTAGGAGATGCCCAACAGAGGGGCCAGCACCCAGGCAGTCCAGCTGATTGTGTTGCTGAAACCAGCACCGAGTTTCTTGGTCTGCAGCCTCCCCGCTGCCACTGCTGCTCTAGGCTCCTGATGAGAGCAGGATAATAGATGACTGCTTCCTTCCTGCACCTTCCAGGTGCCTGCCAGAGCCTCTCATGGACAGAGCCTACCCAGTGGTTCAAGACCTAAATGCAAAGGTAATCTGAGAGAAGTATTTAAAAATATGAAAGGATATGTATTTATATAATCTTGAGATGGAGGTTAGGTTTTCTGAACGTAGCTCAAAGTATTAAGCCATAAATAAATGTATTTTTGAACAGACAATTTAAAAACAAAGCATAAGAAAACAGATTGGGTGCACACACAATTAGAACATATTTAAAATAGTATCTATGATAGACAAATAGTACCTGAGAAATCAAAAGGAATTAAGTAAATAAGGCTTTTGAAAATGTGCAAGAGATAAGTAGATTTTTCAGGAGTGAACAAATACAGATTCTTTATAGGTATATTGACTAAAACTTAAAAATATAGATTATAAAAATGGGCTATAATTAAAAATATTTTTATAATTGAAGTTGGAAATTAAGTAATTTGAAAATCTTCAATAGGGCAGTGTGTATCACAGTGACAACTGTCTGCCCATATAATTAACAAAATATGTTCATACAAAGTAAAATAATAAATAAATAATAATATAATGAAAAATAATTACTTAGAAAGGAAGAACACACGGTCTCATCCATCCTAAAGGATACATCTTGAGCTTGCGGACTTGAGAGCCTCTGACTCATAATATCTTGCTATCTTTTCTCCCCTAGCTTAGCCACGTAAGTGAGGCACGTGCCCATAAAGCCATAGTGGCTTTTCTGTCACTTGAATTGCCACAGCTTCATGAAAGGAAGTCCTGCAGGGAACACCACAGGAGAATCGACTTATTTAGGTATTGGGTCCTTCTGTGCCCAGGAAGTTTTCACCTTACGCATTGTCCCAGACTAATAGTAATTAGGCTGCAACAATATTACCTTGGCTTTGATGCCTAACTATATGTATGTTTGTATATATATATTATATACAGTATAAAGTAAGTTACAGAATAGCATACACTTCTTACAGAGCCTAAAGATGTTATTTTAAAATATTTACAAATATTTATATTCTCCCACTCTAAATCCACCAATGGAATCTCTTCTGCTTAAGCACAATTCGACGTCCCTACAATGAGCTACAACCCATAGATGGTCTGATACCTGACCACTTCTAGAGAGCATCTCTCTTTTCTCCCCTCTCACAGAAATCCAGGCACACTAATTCTCCTGTGCCTAAAAGACTCCCAGCATGCAGACAGACTTTTCTACCTCCAGTTCCCTCTGCCTAGAGAATTATTTCCCTAGATACCTACATGATATTCCCTCTCAGTTAATTCTGGTCTCTATTCCAATGTCACCACAGAAAGCATTTTCCTGACCACCCTACCTAAAAGAACATTGTCCATTAGTCACTATTCATTTAATAAGCGTTCTTCTCCACGATCCTCTTCCCTAACTTAATATGTGTACGTATGTATCTATGGATGTATTCACTCATGCGTGTAGGCATGTATGCTTTAAACAGTCTTTCTTATCCACTAAAATATAAAGTCTTTGAAGGCAGGGTATTTGCTTGGCTATTTATGTAGAACATCACATAGAATAATGTGTATATAAGCCCCCCAAGATATATCAAATCAATGAAATTACATAGTGGCAGTGAAAAGTGATAGGGATACTATATACCAGTGTATATTTTTGATGGTGGGAATAGGAGTAGTCTTATTCTCTTTTTACTTACTTGCATTTTTAAAATTTTGCAATGATTGTTACTTGGTTAATAAAGGTAAAGGGGGGGGGCAAGGAAAAAAAGTGTCCTTGTAGAACCAAGCTGATAGAAATAATAACTACAGTTTACAGAGAGCTGTAGTGCGCCGGGCACCGTTCTAAGTGCTGCACGTTCTATAACTCATTTTACCTCCACAACTCTGTGAGATACAAACTGCTGCTGAGCCCCTTTTACAGATGAGGAAGGTGAGTCACAGAAGGTTACTAAGGAGGATAATGAGGCTTTGACCCTTGGCAGGCTGTATTTAGAGCCTGTGTGACTGCCCCCATGCACAGCCCACAAGCAGCAGAGCTTGCAAGACAATTCCTTGCCCCATGTGTGTCCACATTAACACAGAGCATTACAAACAAACTATCTTTTAGACAGAGTTTTCTCTCTCATGATGCAGGGACCCTGTGCCTTGGCATTCTCTAAATTTAACGGTAGAGTTTCAGATGATTGCCGCTGGCATGCTGGCAGCATGTGAACACTTTGTAGTTTTTTTAAGGGTTTAGAACCTTTCCCAGGTGGGATTTTCTGCAGTTTCAATGGTAATTACATGAAATATGCTATCTTTAGCTGCTTTTTTAAATTCATGGCCATGGATGCAGTTCCAGGCATAAGGGAAAAGGCCAAGGAGACTGGTTCATCTGGTTGAAAATGAAGTTGATTATCCATCCTCTGGTGAATCTAAAAATGCATTGTTAATTTCAACTGTTTATTAAGACAGTGGTTCATTTTCAGAACAGAAAGAGATGACATTACTTTGTTCTGAATGATGAGTGTGGCCTAACCCAACCTGTCACCTGACACCTTTTTCTCATCACAGCCAGGTAGGATTAGAATATCTTTAGTTTCAACACCTCATATTAATTTTCTCTTTACAGCTCTCATAATTTGAGTTCCTGGGCCCAGATGCCCCAGTCAAGAATTTTTTTTTTTTTAATTCATTTACTTCTTTTAGAAATGGAAAGAAAGAAACTCAGCACACACTTCCAGATTGCCAGTGCCCACTGACTGGTTAATATTCACGTGGCACCGTAGCGAGTCCATCTTCATTTGCAGTAAAGGGAATTGGATGTGCCCTCTTTGGAGTGATCTGTGCACAGCCAGAGGATGACGTTAAAGAAACAAGGTAGCCTTGGTAACAAAGAGGGCCCTAATTATTTCTTTAAAGACTTGTCCAATGTTGGTTTTGAATAAAGATGTGAGACCTCTCTGTTCAGGCCTATTAATGAACAGCATGGAGCTTTAGATAGTCTCAGGAGAAAGACTCCTTTTTTTCCATTATAAAGAGCTACTTTAGAAGAATGTCTGATAATGAGATGCAAAAGACCTTCTACAGAGTCTCTTTTACTACATCCCCCAAATGAAAGTGGCTGCTAGCTATATTACTGCGATTCCTTCCCATTAGGAAGGAAACAATTGTCTGACCATGTCATAAATAGATTTAAGGAGATCCTGTCTATTGCCCCCAATTGGCCCTGGAGTCACAAACACTCACCCCAAAATTTGAAAGCACATACTTTTCTAAATTGAGAGTAAAATAAAGTAGATACTCTGAGAAAGTTCTGGAAAGAAGTAGGAAAAAAAAAAAGACAGAAAAAAATGGATCACTTCCTACTTTACCTAGCAGCTGCCTCTCAAAAGGAGCTTCCTTTATTTGTTACATTAAAATGGCAATTGCAGTATACCTCTTTCTAAAACTATAAAAGTAGTTATCCTTGTCAAGAGGGACTTGGAAAGCTAATTTAAAGAAAACTGCCTTATCCAGGTGTGATCTGGTGATTTGACTCTCATGAAAGATTTCCGAAAGATAAACAGAAACTCTTTAAGTGCACTTTTCATTTTATTTCAGAGAAAGTGTGTGTGTGTGTGTGTGTGTGTGTGTGTGTGTGTGTTTACTGTTATTAGTATTGTTGGCTGATCCCTTTTAACACATGAAAAATACAAGACATGCGTTAAAGGAATTGCTTAGCTATAGGTACCTCAATTAGAGAATTCAATCATTTTATTTCCTGCCCCGTAGTTCAAATCAATCTCATTAAGATATTTCATCTCTAAAAAAATGATTTTGATCCACCTAGTGTAATTCCCAGTTCTTTTGACACGTGATTTAGCCTGACTTTCTATGTATTTAAGAGTCTGAGAAAACTAAAGGACTTTGGTGTGGTCTTTATCCAAGAGAAATACAAGCTTCCAAATTTAAGGGAAACTTTTATCTTCTGAAAATGAATCAGAAATTCATGAAAGCAAAAACATTCCTCTAAGGCCAGGCAGAGATAAAAGTCCTCCATGTTATGATTTCTAAACCTGTGAAAGATTATCTTTGTCAAAGGAAGATTGTCCCAGACAAAGTAAACAGGTGTAGACTGAAAAAAGAGCACAACCTGAAAGTTGAGAATTATGTTTTATTTGGTGAACAAAAGTGAGGACTTAAGCCTGGGAGACAGTCTCAGATAGCTCTGAAAGACGGCTCCCAAGAGGCAAAGGAGGAGCCAGCATGTATAGGAGTTTCTGTGACAAAGACCAGGTAGTTGGGAAGAACAAAAGATTACTGTTAATTAAAGAAAACCAGACACTTCCACTTAAGGAATGTAACGCTTTTCTATGTATGGGAAGGTGCAAGAGTCTGAGCTCACTAACATCATTCCTTTGATAGGCACCTCAGCTCTTTGGGGCCAGTATCCTGTGCTTTCTCATCCTGTGTCTCCTCAGGGTGCACTGGGACATGGCGGGTGGGGGAGTGGAGAGGGTAGAGGTGGGGTGGCTGCTACAGCTAGACTGCTAGATAGCGGGCATCCTGTTTCTATTCTGAGTTCCCTCAGGGCTCACCGTTGGGGTGTCTTTAATGGCTGCAACATCCTTTGTTTACTGATACGGCAGGCAACACTTTTTCACTGGTACAGGCAAGGAGGACTTTGTTCAACACTATTGCAATGGGGGAGAGAGGTTGCACTCAACTCCCTGAAACAAAAGATGGGGAGATTAAAAGTGCAAGAGTGAGCTGGTGGAAAATTGCTGTAAAGATAGGGAAGGCCAGGTAGTATTATTAACCACCTTCTTTTGCTGGTTGGGACTTACCAAGGTTATTTTCCTGCCGTCCCACAGAGACTGGGAGATAAGGGCCTTTCTATGTGATTGTGTTTCAAAGGGATTGCTCCTGGGTCCTTGAGAATGACACTCCTGGTTTCTAAAAGGGATGAGAAGCTGGAAGAAGATTTGCATCTCCAAGGGGCAAAGGGATAATTTACAATTGCAAGTTTTCTAAATAAAATGCTCTAAGAAAGGGGAGGTCAGGGGCTAGAATTGGGAAGAAGCCTGTCAGCCTCTGAGTTGTATGTTAGAAAAAAATGTAAAATCTTCAGTCTCAAATGGCAAGTTCTTAGCAGTAACATATGTATTATTTTATTGTCTTCTTATCCATTCAAAACAGAAAAAGCAATTAGTATAGTGAAAAAAGACACAACAATTGATGACATCTTCAATAAACTAGGAGATAAGTAATCCCAAAATGTGAAGGAGTGATAATTTTGCCTTTTCTAAAATGTCATTTCTTTGGAATCATACAGTATGTAGCCTTTTCAGATTGGCTTGTTCACTAAGCAACATGCAGTTAAGATTCCTCCACATCTTTTCGTGGCTTGATAGCTCACTTGTTTTTAGCACTGAATAATATTCCCTTGTCTGGATGGACCACAGTTCATTGATCCATTCATCTACTGAAGGACAGCTTAGTTGCTTCTAAGTTTTGGTAATTATGAATATAGCTGTTGTAAGCATTCATGTGCAGGTATTGTTATGAACATACGTTTTCAACTTCGGATAAACACCGAAGAATGTTATGACTGGATCTTACGATAAGAATTTGTTTCGTTTTATAAGAAACTGCCAAGCTGTCTTCCAAAGTGGCTGCACCAGTTTGCGTTCCCACCACAATTAATGAGACTTTCTGTTGCTCTGCGTCCTCGCTAGCATTTGATTTTGTCAGTTTTCTGGATTTTTGGCCATTGAAATACTTATGTAGTGATATTTTCTTGTTGTTTTAATTTAATTTAGAATAGTGACATCTAATATGGAACATCTTTTCTTATACATAATTTCCATCTGTATATCTTCTTTGGTGAAGTATCTATTTAAGCCATTGGCTTATTTTTTATTCAGGCTGTTTGTTTTCTTATTGCTGAGTTTTAACAATTCTTTTTTCCCTTCTCATTCTCTTGATAATTGTCTTTCACAGAGCAGAAATTTTTAATTTTAGTAAAATGCAATTTGCCATTTGTTTTTTTCAGGGATTTTACCTTTGTTTTGTTTAAGATGTCATCACCATATCCAAGGTTATCTAAGTTTTGTCCTGTCTTCTAGGAGTTTTATACTTTTGATTTTTACATCTAGGTGTGTGATCCACTTGAGTTAGTTTTTGTGAAGGGTGAAAGGTCTTTACATTTTTTTGTTTATTTGTTTTGCATGTGGATGTCCAGTTGTTCCAGCAACATTTGTTGAAAACACTATCTTTGCGCCATTTTATTGCCTTGTTATTGTTACAGATCTCTACTTTAACAAGTTGACTCTAATTATGCCAGTTTATTTCTGGGCCCTCATTCTGTCTCATTGATCTATTTTCTCTTCTTTCACCAATACGGCACTGGCTTTATTACTGTAGCTTCATAGTAAGTCTTGAATTTAAGTAGTGTAAGTCTGCCAACTTTGTTCTTCTCTTTCAATATAATTTTGGCTCTTCTGGGTCTTTGGCCTCTCTATATAAACTCTAGAGTCAGTTTGTGGATATCCACAAAATAGCTTTCTGAGATTTTTGTTGTGTTGAATGTATAGATCAAGTTGGGAAGAACTGACATCTTGACAATACTGAGTCTTGTTATCCATGAACATGGAATATCTCTCCATTTGTTTAATCCTTCCTTGATATCTTTTATCCACAGTTTTATAGTCTTCCTTATAAAGATCTTATATGCATTAGGTTAGATTTATACCTAAAATTTAATTTTAGAATGCTACTGTAAGTGGTAATGCATTTTTAATTTCAAATTCTACTTGTTTATTGTTGATAAGAAAACAATTGATTTTTTATATTACCCTTGCATCCTGCACATTTCTATAATAATTTATTAGTTCCAAGAATTTTTTGCTCACTTCTTTCAGAACCTCTACATAGGCAATCATGTCATCTGCAAACAAAGGCAATTTTATCTCTTCCTACCCAACCCGTATACCTTGTATTTCATTTTCTTGCTCTCTTGCATTATCGACGACTTCCAGTATGATGTTGAAAATAAGTGTTGAGAGGGGACATCCGTGCCTTTTCCTGTTCTTAGGATTATGCCCTCCAGCAGCTCAGGAGGTAAATGATTGGGCAAGACCTGAATGAGTTTGTGTGGTTGGGAACAGCTCTGTACATTGTTTCAGGGGCCCAGAGTGTTGAGGTCAAAATTAAAATATGTCTATATAGTCATCAGGAGGAAGTGCTCTCACCAAGAGGCCAGTGGACGTTTTGAGAAGCTGATTACTTTGCTACTATTTCCATTCCTTTTTATGTCCCCTGGGGTGGTCTTTGACCAGTATCTAGGACCCAGAAAACACAAATGGAACACACAGCCTAGGCAACATAGATAAAATTCACTTTGCCATCTCTCAAAAAATATTCTAAGAAAAAATTTTGAAAGTTTTCCCTTGAAATAACCCATGTTTTGAGGATACTACAGGCTAGAAACAGATGTCACGAATCTAGGGGGAAAGTTGCAGCAAGTGTGTTAAAAGTGAGAAGGACAAATTCAGATTGCAGGTTTCTTTGAACTTGCCACTGTGTGTGAGAAACGAGCTGGATTTCACAGTGAAACAATGTGCTGATGGCCACAACTTGACAGGTGTAAAATTTCTGTAATTGTAGGTCAAGGGGTATAATCTAGTTTTATGAAAATGAGAGAGCTCCTCCTGGGCACTTTCCTGGATTGTTCTTTGACTGCCATTAATTTCTGTTTAGTGTATTTGGAACAAAATTGTGGGGATGTTCTTGGGTATTTATAATCATCATCATGAGTAGAACACCCAGTCTCGTTCATTCTTTCTCCTAAAGTGTAATTTGTTCTTATGAAATACATAAAAACACTTTTTCCAGGTTTTAAATTTTACACAACAAAATAGTTCAGTAAAACAGTTGAAAGAAAATGAAATTTCCTTTTATCTGAAAAATTTTTCATACTCTAACTCTTATGAAGACTGTACTTACAACTTTTCTGATTCTTGGTTTATCTTTTCTAGACTTTCCCTTTACTGTACAAAGAAACAAAATAAATGAGACTTCATTCCCCTCACATCACTTTATCTGCTCAAACAGCCCTTCATTTCTCTTTACCAAAGCCATTTTGGGACCTTTTTGGGGGACTAACCTACTATAAGCCATCTCTTTGTCATTTATTTCTAAATTCTCACACTTAGTACTTGTCCTTTATGGTGAATGATTCCTCTGTTTTACAAGATGAATTTATAAATTGTGCTAAGCTTGCTTTACTTCTAAATATTTTAATGCCACCAAATACACAACATATCACAAACAGGTTATACAGGATTAGTTTCAGGGGATTTTTGCCCCAAAGTTCAAGCCTTAGGAATTTTCAAGCTATTTACCCAAACCAGAGATCTCACAAGTTTTCACCAAAATTTTAGAAGTTTAATTAAAATTTTTAAAAAGTTTTCGATACATGAAACAATGAATAATATAAACATCTCATTATAGATGAAACTGAATCTCCCCCAAATTCATATGTTTAAGCTTCAGCCCCCAACATGACTATATTTAGAGTTGGGCTTTTATGGAGGTGATTAAGGTTAAATAAGATTATAAGTGTAGGTCCCTAATCCCACAGAATTGGTGTTCTTAGATAAGAAGATGAAGAGACACCAGAGCTCTCTCTCCCTCCATGTGAGCTCAGAGGAAACGCCATGTGAGGACACAGGGAGAAGGTGCAAGCCAGGAAGAAGCCCTCATCAGAAATCAAATACGTTGGTCCCTTCATCTTGGACTTTAGCCTCCACAACTGTGAAAAACTAAATTTCTGTTATTTAAGCCACCCAGTCTGTGGTATTTTGCTATGGCAGCCCAAGCAGAATACTATAAGAGTCAGTAAATACTCTTGAATTATGAAAAGGGAAAGAGGCTATTCTTTTTTACTTCCCAGTAGTGTTGATATTCTAAAAGAAAGTGTGCCCACCCCCAGGGAAATTAATAAAATAAATTCATAAAAATATGCTCAAAACAAATCTGACCTGAGATTCTGAAATATATATATATATGTATCATTTTTGGTTTTCAGCTATCCAATCAAAAGTAAAGGCTGTTGATGATGCTTCTAAAGTCATAAGCAGAGATGTAGCAGTGTTTATGAGGAATGTACTTCTCTCTGAAGTATTCAGCTTACAATTAAATTTAAAAAAATAATTACCTCACTCGTGGTAAAGTTTAACAAATGTCAAGTGTCCACTGTCATCTATTTCCACATGGCGTATTCATGTGGTGTGCACTACGCTCTCAGGCAAGGACATCTGCTTTGTAACCCCTTAGCTCTGCTTTTGTGGTGGAGTTGTAATTGTTGTTTTGTTTTAATACATTAGATTGAGCTCCAGTATAATAACCTGCTTATATTCTTGCCTCTGGATCCATTATCTTTGTAGCCGAGGCAATTCACTCTCACCTTTTACTTCAGTCCATACCATCCTCTGACCCTGAGTCTTTATTTGGGTTAGATTAATATAAAGAACACACAACATTTAATTGATCAGCCAAGAATCTATAGCTTTGATGGTGATTTTAGTTTGACTGTAGGAACTGGGCTTGTTTTCTAGATTCCTCCTTTTAAATTCTTTGGGTCAAATAATCTATTAAAAGCAAATAAAATAACTCCCCACTGAAGTCTTCTCCTCTACTTCTGTCCATTCTTCAGATCTGCAATGGTCACACCATGACAGGGGCTCCTAGACTCATGCCTCTGGGCTGGTTTGGGATTATGAGAGGTATTCAGCAGTCTGAGTCCAAAAGATGAAAATTACAACAGAAGAGTAATGTTTTCACAAAGTGTATGTGTACTATTTGTAGGAACACCATGTAGTTCATGATCCTTGCTAATTTTGAAGTAATGTGATTTCTTGTGTTCTTTGATGTGAGAGTAGGTTGCAGGGTGCTTTTTAAAATCACCTCTGGTAAAATTCAAAATAAAATAAAAATTTTGCAATGATGCCCAATATTTGTTTAAATTTTCCTGGACATGCAGTCTGTACACTCGGGGATCACTGCGATGGGGCAGTGGGTTTCACATTGATTTTCTGCCCCACCAAACCTGGGAAAGCACGTCCCCCAACCCTGAGTATGACCACCATGACCCTGAACTTCGTGACCCCTCCTGGGACTGCTCCAGAGGCTGTGCTCTACTATCTACGCACACAGCTCAGTCCATCCACGCATTCATTTCTTTGGCTATTTCAATCAACAACTATTTGATGGTGACTTTCTTTTTACTATTTTCACTCAATGTATCATGCTTATGCCTCCATGTCAATAACTATAAGTCTAACCAATTGCTTTTACATCATACATGTCTATGATAACTACATCATAAATATGAAATATATTTTTTCAGTCATTGCCCTGAAGTAAATATTTACGTAGTTTCCATTTCTTGTTCTTTGGAAGCTTTTGAAGCAAACATATTTGCTCATATTTATAATCTCTTGGTGCTTTTATTTCTGTAGGTTATCTTCTCCATAGTTGAATTTCTCAACTGGATGTGCAAATTTTTAATCCAAGCAGGAACTGCCAGATTATTTCAGGGGAGAAAAAGTGTTTTCTATGTGGGAGTTGAGGAGACTAAAGTTGAGATAACTTAAGTATTATTAGGATCAACCAGTAAGAGGCAGAGACAGGAAAGTAACCGATGTCTCTCTAGCTCCAAAGCAGTTGCTCTTTTCAATAAACTGAAGCGACCTTCTCTGAAAGATAAAAGGGTAAAAAAATGTGCATACACTTATAAGAAGCCAAGAACTTAAAGGAGAAGGAATTTAAAATATTAAAGCCTGACTAGAAAAATAGAATGAAGTAATACACTAAAAATGCATTGATACAGGTTTCCAAAAAAAAAAAAAAGAATGAGTATTGTCTGTATACAGTTCAGAATCCTAACCTGGAAATGAGTTGTAAATGCATTTATTTAAACACAATAAAATACAAACTGTACTTCCATCCATGTTCTAGATCTAAGTCAAGCTTAAATGATCATAAGTATAAAATATAAAAATAATGCGTAGTAATAAACACATAAAACATAACAGACAAGGGGAAAATAACGATTATGTGTATATAGAATTTGATCATTTTATGTCACAGAATAACTGTCTGGAGTAAGGAAATAATATTACCTTACACAATTTTAAATAACATTCTTGTAGGATGAACATAACTTATTTCATTAGGTTGAAATAATTCAATTTAACATTTTCTAATAAGATAAACTTTCCAGTTTATCTGCTGTACCTGGTCATGTTATGTTCCTTAAATTATTTAGTCTTTTTATATGAACTTACTATACTTAGAAAAACAGAGATTTTAAAATAATTTTGCCATTGAGATTACACATTGTTACTTTGTACAGCTTTGTTCTCATCTTCTCAGTGGCCTTTATGTTTTCTTTCATACCTGCCATTCTTTTGCCTTGAACATGCTCCTCTTCTCCCAGATCCTTTCCTTGAATAATTTCAACACATCCTTTACATCTTACCTTAGATGTCATTTCTTCCAAGAAGTTTTTAATTTGCCCCAACTCTGGGTTAGGTATAGGACCACATCATACTGCAATGCAGCTCTGCAGTTATCAGTGCACAGACCCCATCCCCGCTCCCCAACACCAAGCCCTGCAAGGCCAAGGGTGGTGCCTTCACTGTGTGGCCCCCAGCCGCATGCAGCCTCACACAGAGCAGCCACCCCGGCAGCGCTTCCACAAGTGCTGCATATGAGGGGCCAAAATTAATAAAGCTTTTGAAGTGAGAAGGCGCCCCGCTTTTCTAGAAGACACACTAGCATACCAAACGCACTTTGAAAAGCATCCTGTTGTGCAGGGTTAGCTTCCAGGGATGGATGGAGACCGCGAGGAGGGTAAACTCCCCGCGGTCTATCTGATGCTCCACTAACCTCAGTGACGCCTGCGTAACGAGCACTGGTGCCTTTTTCCTCCTCATTTCCCTCTGCCTTTGTGGGCTGATGCCTTTATTTCTCTTTCCTTGCTTTGGTCTTTTCCTCTCCACTGCTTCCTTCTTTAGGCTTACAAGCATATTCATATCTTCTCTACGCCTGAAAACAAATAACTCCCTGGACCACAATTCTCCTCCATTTCTTCACCGAAATCTATCTTAAGAGTAACCTGTTTCTTCCTTCATTCACACATATTCCATTTACTCCTTGAAACACAGAAAGGCAGTATCACTATATAGGTATCTACACCCTAGCGAGGTCAGCTCTCCTGAGCTGCACAGATGTGCACAGGGTGGAGGGCAGGCAGGGAAGGCTTTACCTGGACGCCCCGTATCTTCTCCCTCCCTGGTTTTCAGTCCCTGACTTTAACTTGGGACGGATGATCCGCTTTTTCTACTTTACAGATTTTCATATCTGACTCTCAAGAATCTTGAATCATTGGCAACAGGCAGGAATTCCTAACTTTAATTTTCTTATTTATTATCATACCAACCACTTCAACTGAATCTTGTCTCTTTGATGTTGGACGTTTTCTGAAGTTGTATCAGCCCCCACTTATATTAATATCTGTATCACTTAGAATTTTGTGAAGGCAAGCAACAGAAACTAAATCTGACAAGCTTAAGTAAAAGAGAAAGATATTGGAAGAAAATGAGATCGCTGAGCATATCAAAGGAGAAGGCCTCAGAAAAAGAGATGGCTTTAGGACTTCCCTCGTGGTGCAGTGGTTAAGAATCTGCCTGCAAATGCAGGGGACATGGGTTCGATCGCTGGTCCAAGAAGATCCCACATGCCGCGGAGCAACTAAGCCCGTGCGCTGCAACTACTGAGCCTGTGCTCTAGAGCCCGTGAGCCACAACTACTGAGCCCATGTGCCAGAACTACTGAAGCCCGTGTGCCTAGAGCCTGTGCTCCACAACAAGAGAAGCCACTGCAATGAGAAGCCCACTCACCACAACGAAGAGTAGCCCCCGCTCGCTGCAACTAGAGAAAGCATGCGTGCAGCAACGAAGACCCAATGCAGCCAAAAATAAATAAATAAAATTTAAAAAAAAATAAAGAGAAGAGATAGCTTTAAGGGGAAAGCAGCTAAAATGAAGAGGCAATCTCCACGTGAAATCTTTTTGAGGGTGAATCTTCTCCAATCATTTTGATCCCTTTGACTCAAGAATCACATTTCAGAGAGATTCTGATTGGTCAAATTTTGGTACCTCTCCATCATTTAACACCTCCATCCCTCGTACCACCAGCAGTTACACTGAAGAAAGATTAGTTATGTCCCTAAAGAAAGAGGATTGGACTCTGATTAGGCAAAGGCACCAACATTTATCCAAAGGCACCAACATTTATCACAACAACATTTATCGTTATTCACTTCAAGTGAAATAAGTCAGACAGAAAAAGACAAATGCTGTATGATCCCACTTATATGTATGTAGAATCTGAAAAACCAAACTCATAGAAGTAGAATGTAGAATGGTGGTTTCCAGGGGCTGGGGAGTAGGGAAAATGGGGACTTGAAGGTCAAGGGTACAGACTTCCAGTTATAAGATGAATAAGACCTGGAGATATAATGTACAGCATGGTGACGACAGTCTAAAACACTGTATTATGTACTTGACAGTTGCTATGAGAACAGAGTGTAAATGTTCTCACCATAACAACCACCACAAAATGGTAATTGTATCAGGTGAAGGATGTATTAACTAACTTTACTGTGGTAAACACTTTCCAAGGTCTACAGTATCAAATCATCACACTGTCCATCTTAGACTTATACCATGTTACTTGTCAATACCTCAGTGAAGCCGGAAGAAAAGCACTTTATTTACCTCCTAACTATCAAATCCTGTGGCTTCTTATTCTTCATTCCTTTAAAATTTTTCATAGTGCTTTTCACTTTGTTGTGAACACACACTTCTGATGTCCTGCTCATTCTTCTTCTAACTCAATTTTGCCCTGTTTCTCTCTCCTTTGATTTTCTTCCCCATCTCTACCACTTATCTCATTTATCCCCATTGTTTCATCCTGTATCTTAATAAACATGATACCCAAATTCTATTTCCAGTCTTCACCTCTGTCTCGAGTGTCTAACCAACATGGCTTTTTGCTGCACATTTCCATGTGGATATGTGAGTATTAGACACATAAAATGCTCAAATCTGAATTTATCATCCATGCCTATGTCTTAGTGGACTTAATGCAATAAGACAAGTTGCAAGCTAGAGAGTTAAAATCATAGACTCTTTCCCACCCCTCATCCTATCCACCATTCCTGATATAAGTTTTGTGAATCTCTCTTATCATGTCTACAGCGCCTTTAAACAAATTCCAGCTCTCACAGTTTGATTGGAACCATTGAATTGTCACACCAACTCTCAAAGCTTTGATCATCTTCCTGCTGTCATTACTATGATTTTGCTAAGACACAGTCCTGTCCCAGGTACTCACTGTCACCAAGTCTTCAATGGCTCCACGTTGCCTTAGATTCCAAATATCTGGACATGGCCTTATAAACCTTTTTATCATCTATTTATTGTCTACTTAAATTCCCCGCTACATTTTGTCATTAGTATTTATGTTGGACATCATGCAGAAAGGCTTTGCAATTTCTTTCATGGCTCTGTCTCACCTTGTGATGGCTGATGTTTGCTTTTTAAACGTTTACTTGCATCTTAATGTCTACTCTCCTATAAAATTTCAGCATACTTTTTGTGACCAAAGAAATCCATATTTTTGATAAAATACTGAGTTGATTCATATGATCAGTTCATTTAAAAGCCACTGCAGTAAAAGTCATTTTGTAGCAAAAATGCAGCACACATATGAGGGTATTTTTTTGTTGTCGTTATCACCTTCTGATAAAGTAGTAAGTTTCTTTAGGGCTAGAACAGGATGTTCTTATCTGTTGTTTTATCCGTAACTTATTAAAAGCACAGTCCCCTACATATGTTAGATATTAAATAGTTATGTACTTAATAGAGTCAGACTGTGGGTACATATGTACATAACTGAGTCCAGAAACAACAGTTGGAGCTCAGATTTTCAAATATTTAAGTAAAACATACAGTGTAGCCTCAAATATCTGGGGTTGAATTTACAAGGATTTACTTAATCTTCAGATTTTCATCAATTTCCAGATTTGCCTCCTCCCTCCTTTAACAATATTACTTGCCTTAAACTGTAGAGTCTTTGATCCACATACTCAAGATGACCTACTTCTTTAGTCATTCCTTATAAGCCCAGACTTCTGTTACTTCTCAGTTTTCTTGTAACACCTCTTTCTAGTCAAGTCTCACTTTATGTCCTCATTACAACTGTTTCCCCAGCTGTTACCAAATCATCCGATCTGCGTAGTTTAATTTGTAAAGTTTTTTCTTTAATCGTCTAGTGTGACCATCCTCAAAGTTGTTTCTAAAATTCACACAAAATACAACAAAGGGCACTGTAAATTGGGTGCAAATTAATTGAGTTATGAAACTAGTTAAATATATTTTAATGAACTACAAATAATATAACTGAATAGAATTAAATCAAGTAGATTGGAAATTAAATAAATGTTACTTTCAGGTTGATCTTCCCACTTGACCGGGGTCACGTGGCTGTGCTTTAGTAGTCACAGGCAATGAGCGTCTGTGTGTTCAAAGGATGCCTTCCTTTTCCAAGAGTCTTTTTAGTCACTCCAAGTGAAGCTAGTGCTACAGAGCCCTTGCGACATGATCTCGTTTAGAACACAATATTCTGCTTTAATTTTCTTTCTCTATAATCCTGGGTACATCTGTTAATCAACAAATGTTTATTATCTACTATGTGTCACATACCATTGCAATGTTAGAGAAACAAAGTTTTTGCCCTTGCAAAGGTCTCCATATAAGGGGTGATATAGCAATGAAAACACTAATTAAAATGCAGTGATATTATTGATGAAAGAGAAAGTCTAAAGGTATGCACCTGAAAAAAATCCTCATTTTAATTGAGTGATTCATTTTATAAAGAATTTCCACAAAAAGTATCTTACTTAATATTACAGTGGGCATTGCTTTCATCACTTGCTTACAGATGAAGGAATGAACATTTAGAGCAATTAAGAGGCTTCCGAGGTTATATACCTAGTGAATGCAAAAGCTGTGATATAATTACCCAGCTGTTGAATCTAAGTCCAACAAGCTTTTTACGTGCACAGCAGAGGTGTTGTGCACTCAGAAATATTACTTGGTGGGCTGATTTCCTAGACTTCCAGGCACAGAAAAGAATTCCTTTGGTCTACACGTGCACGCGCAAGCATGTATTCACAGCACACGGGCACACGCACACGTGCCACATCCCCGGGAGTATGACTTCTAATAAGGACGAAAACTGGAGTTGGGAAGTTTAAACTCAAGATGTTGGGAAAATGTGGAATTAAAAGGAAATGATTAAACTTTCTTTACCAGTAGGCTCATGGATTTAAAAAATCATTTACTCTGATAAGCACAAAGTTTATCTCACCAGCACCTGTGGAGCAAGCTTGCAAGGAAAAGTCCTCGTCAAGAAGAGAAAACAAGCAAATTCACTGCATTATATTGTCATAAATTTTGCTAATAGATAGGAGACAGAGGCGATCTCTCTTGCAAGGAGATAGAGGATGAGGGAAACTGTCTTAATCTGTTGAAGAAGTAGAGGAAGTGAGAGGCAAGATTTTGTCACTTCAGACGACACAAAGATTGTCAGTTGCCATGTTCCCCTTCCTGATGCCAGTGAGAGCTCAAGCTCTGAGTAGTTGGTGGAAGCACATCAGTCATAACTCACATGGAAGTTAAAGCCTGGATCCCGGAGATGCATCACTTTCATACCTGTTACTTATTATTTTCTTTTCCTTAGGAGTCACTGGCCGGTGGTCACTGCTACTCAACAGCATCCCAAAGCGAGAGGCACTCTCAGTAATCTGACAGTAAAATCAAACTGATTTCTTAGAGCCAAAGCCTTTAGCTAGTTAATATATTTTTCACTTTTCAACCAGTTGTTCAGCTGTCAAAATCACTTGAATGTATTTTCGGCTCAGTTAACACATGTTACGGAACCAGACACAGTGCACCCAAAAATGTTATTTTTCTTTCTGAGTAGGTTTTCCTGGCTGGCTTCCTTTTGTTCGCTGGGGAGGAAATAATTACTCATCCACCAGTTCCTTTGATGAGTTCAGAAGACATGCATTGTAACCCCAGTTTCTATTATAGATGGAGACAACTCTTATTTATTACCTTTGTAGGTCAAGGCACAGTTCTGCATGATGGGGAAGTTAAGTCGGTACTTAAATTGCTTCCTGTAAATAAGACTCATTAACCATGGTGACCTGAGAACACTTTCACTTTAAGATGGTGCCTAGTGAGGAGAGTCCTTATATTAATCCTGCTGCGGCTCCAGCTTCCCTTTGCTTTTTACTCAGCGAGATAACCCTTTGGTTCCCTCACACATAAAAGAAGAGCTCTTTCAACTTCTTCCACGTTCACTCACTTTTTATCTCTGAAACTGAATACTTGATATTTACATTAAAATACGAAAGAGGAAATCATCAAGAAATTTGATTTTGGTATTCTGAGGAACCATGTAAAGTAGCCCTGGAAATTGACTTCACTTTTTCCAAAAGTCCACAGCGAGGTAACATTCTTGGTGACAAATCAACAAAATATCCCAGTAACACACTGCTGAAAGAAAGAGTGTACTTTTGGACTTTTCATAATATAAATACACTTCGAGTTCTAAAGCATCCTGAGAAAATATCTAAATGCTAGTAATTTATTTTCATAACACTAAAACTTACCCTATGTAAACATGCATTCTTTTAATTAGCTAAAAGGATGAATTTGAAGAGCAGAGCAATATTACAAATTCTTTATCAAAGACAAAAAAATAAGAGTCTTTATCTTTATAAACCCTCTCAACACTGACTTTCTTTTTGTGTACTACAACGAAATGCAACTAATAGGAAGCTGATCTGGAAGTCAAAATGCTTGAGATTGGTGCAAAAGAATACTGTAAGTGAAAACTGAAATTGCAGTAACACCAATTTTTAACTGCCACTGTCATTTCTAATCTCTTTCTGAGAATAACAGGTACAGCCAGGTGTGATTGTTACAGACAGGAAAAATACAGATAGACCTGTTTGTTTATGTTAAGACCAACTTTACAAGAATGTACATCTCTTTATTTTCCAGTTCTCCCCAAAATTATCATTTGAGTGAAGCTAAAAGAATGTCCTAGACATATGTATGTGTCCTAACACAACTTTCATTTGTTACATTTGAAAACATACTGCATCAGCACCAATCACTAGATATCAGTGAGTCACACAGTCCTGGAATTCTGATGTAACTCCTGGCTTGGCAGAAGGAACAGGAGTTGCTGCTGAGACCGTAGTGAGAGTTCTTCCTGGGAGTGGTTTTGCTGTGATTAGCTATGTTGAAGGGCAAAAATACATGTCTAAAGTGAGCATGATCTGAGGACTACTAAATGGAAGAGGTGGATGGCATATGCTACATCTCTAGAGACACTGAAATCCCCAGATTACCAACATACATGAAATTTCCTCTATGATAGCTTCTCTTTGGACTAAGCCACTATCCTTGATGTCTGGAAAGATCAAATGCTCATCCTGCAAGTAGGTATAGACTAGAAATCATATTCTAAGTATCTGGTAAACATAACTACTCATCCATATGGCCCCAATCTTCACAGGTTTACAGTCTAGCACAGGAGACAGAAATACAGCATTTGAAATGATCTGAGGACAATTAAACGTTACACTGTGTGAAATTCCCTACTGTAAAGAGTTAAGACGCACGAAATACCATTCCACCCTCGAGTAAGCAAAGGGGACTGCATTGTTAAATAATATGTAGGATGTACACAATTCCAGGAAAAAGACATAACAGTGGGAGGAAAATAATGAAATAAACACAGATGGGATGAGAGAAAGCGGGCAGGTCTACCTCATTAGAATGGAGTTTAGGAGTTAAGCATGCTTTAAAAAAATAGGGAGGGACCAGCCGTATTCGAAGGTGATGCAGAACACTTAATGTCGCCACCGGGGATGATTTTAGATCTTTAAGCCATCGTGTTTTGGCAAATTGTCTAGCAGGGACGTGAAGAAGGATAGGAAAGGGCATTACTCACAGTCAGGGTAACAAGTTAGGTACCTTACAGTAATCCACGGACCTGATTCTTATTTTCATTGTCTGGAAACTAAAATAGTGTCTGCTTCATAAGAGCTTCTAAATAACATTTTTTCTTTTGAATTGATATTGAATGCACTTGTCCTTCCTGACTCACTGGAATTTTGAAAGAAGCAAATTGAAAGTGCTTTCCAATCAGAAAGCAGAATCCAAATATGAGGTGTTACTGTATGAGAGGAAGAATGAGAAGACCAGATGCGGAAATAGTGAAAGGCACCTCCAAGAGTTAAAAACTGGGAGGAGAAAAAGCACATGTCCTTGCAAAGTAGTACAAAGAGGAAGTTTTTAGAAGAATACTGAGTATATTCCTGAGTTATTTAAATCTCATGTGAAGATGCTTTAAGGAGTGAAGTTTACATGAGAGATTGGAATATAAATGCAGATGGCAGTAATAGCTGATGTTCATTGTCTGAGGTAAGCCAAGTAGCATGACAACCATATTATGTTAATAATGTCATGTGGTTCTCCCACAGCTCTGCAAGGTAGACATTATTTATTATCAGCATCTCCCGTAAGTGGGGATGTGCTGATGATAAATTTCACAGCAGCCCTAAGTGGTGACCTCAGGATTCATAACTAGCCAGTTTGATTCAGAGCCTACACATATGTCTCTCCATGCAAAATAATCGATGATTAAAAGAGTAGAAGGATTAGGTTTGACATAAATATGCTACCGTGTGTAAAATAGAGAGCTAGTGGGAACCTGCTGTTTAGCACAGGGAGCTCAGCTCGGTGCTCTGTGATGACCTAGAGGGGTGGGATGGGGAGGTGGGAGGGAGGTCCCTGAGGGAAGGGATATATGTATACATGTAGCCGATTCACTTCATTTACAGCAGACACTAACACAACACTGTAAAGCAATTTTACTCCAATTAAAAAAAAAAAGAGTAGAAGGATTCAATTTACTGAGTTAGTTCGCTGCAGGACTGGAAACAGGGCCTCTGTACTCACCCATTATTTAGGTCCTTGAAGATGAAAAATCAGAAGTTAAGGGATGCTCAGGGAAGAGGAAGGAAAACAAGGGAAGTGCAATGCCTTGAAAACCTAAATGTCCTTTTGATAATTATAGCCTGCTTGTGTGTAAGCTCACTGACTAATGTATAGATCAGCTTTTTGGAAAGTAAAGGTAGACCTAGGGAATTGGGAGATGGGACAAGTAGGTTCTAATGTGTATGTGGGTTGTACACATCACAGATTTTCAATTAGGGCACTTTTGCCAACCATGAAACATTCGGCAGTGCCTGTAGACATTTTGGGTTGTCACAGCTGGGTCAAGGGAGCTCCCAGCAGCCAGCGGGTAGAAGCCAAGGATGCTGCTGAACGTTCTGCAGTACATAGGACAACCCCTGCCATAAAGTGTTATCCGGCCCAAGGTCAGGCTGAGAAACCCTGCTGGGGATGCATCTGGAGTATAGACCACAGAGCAAACCCACAGCAAAATGGAAGGAGGGCCCTGGACATTCAGGAAAAGGACTCGGAGTGTGAGGACCACGAAGCTCCAAATCTAATGTGGTGTCTGTGTCAGACTTACCTTGGGTACCTCCAGAGCTTCTTTCGGCCACACCTCTCTCCCTGGCCCTTGTTCACCTTGCTCAGCCTTAACTGATGCTAAAACTGGCCAACTTTGCTCAGCCCATGTAGCTCCATTACCTGAGGCTGGCCAGCTTCTTTGCCAAGTCCCTAGCTCATCTTCCCACACCCTCATTGGATTAAGGCCCACCTTAGAGGACAGCATCACCATTCTCAAGATGCTACTGACGGCAGCACAGATGTATTTGCTGGGCACACAGCAGGTGCCTCACGAACTAGGGACCGACATGGTGACATATGACCCTACATTTGCTTCCCAACTTTCCTGGCCTCATTTCGCTCCCTCTGGCTACCCTGGGGTTGTGCATCCCAGTAAAGTATTAGTAAAAAGTCTTGCCTCAAGCTATTTTCTAGGGATCCAGGCTAAGAAAATTATCTTCAAATATACCAATGACTTTGCAGGGTATAGAATATGTTTTACATTACAAGGTTAGAATTTGTCGGCAGAATTTGTTAATATATGCTGACTCATTCTTCACATTTTAAAGGTCATGTGCACTAGTAAAAATAGCAAAATTAGCAATTTGAGATGCTATGTCACCCAGCAAACATATAGATTTGTTGTATTAGAATTCAAGCAGTGTTAGAAAGAATTGGGAAAAATGGTGGAGCTTATCTGTCCTAATGACCAACTAAAGCAGCCTTAAAATGCTATTTGAAGAATACAGACTGCAAAAAAACAAACAAAAAACCCTATATATTACTTTCTTAAATAGATTCTTAAAACCTTCCAAAGGAAAGTATTTTGCTGAAGCCACTAACTAAGCTAGAGCAAAGCTGTAGGAAATAATAATACAGCTCTACCATATGGACTGGTTACATTAATTTCTTACTAGAAACACAGTAAGTGGCTACATTAAAATATTTTCGATATGTATTCTTTCTTATATAGTAAATAGAAAAACGTCCTAACACTTTTCCCTAACCCTAACCCTAGAGTATTCAAATAGTTGCTATTGACTCCTCTGCTGGCCCAATGCCTTTGATGTTCCAGTCCCTTATTCTCATTTCGCTGTCTGGACTGAGACGGCTATCGCCTAACCTCAGACATGGCTATTTTTCCATCTGTCCTCAGAGAAAATTTGGATAAATCAATTTAGCTCTGATGTAGAAGCATGCCCCCTGGGATTATTGAAGAGTAATACATTTTCTAATCAGAGAATAAATACATCATATTTTTCCCAAGTGACAAAGCTACAGGGAGCATTTGCGTTGCAAGAACAAGATTGTTGTCATATGAAATGTTATCTATCAATATTCATAGAATAAATGTTGAATATTCATTTAAGCCATTTGAGAAAACGTGTATTTTCCTGAGGAATCCATTGTTCATCTTTACTGTTATGCTACAGCTAACGTGAAGGGAACATAGCTACTGATGTTAGGACAACTATGGTAGTTAATATTCCATCCAAGAGGGTGTGTATGTGCAGAAAAAGTGATTCCTTTAAGTTAATTTTGGCCAATTGCTACACAGAGTTAAAAAAAAAAACCTGCATGATTGTCCTATCTAGACTATCACTGGGTTTCTCTATGGAAGCATGCATTGTTAATATGACTTACTGTGTTATCAATTATTTCAAAGCATATTAGAGGACATTGGGTCCCAGAAATGCTTCCTTTTACCCCTGGCTGAAATACTGAAAACTCCTAACATGAGCTTTTTATTTGTATTTGAACATTCTCTGCTAATTCAGATGGAGAAAGAAGCAAAGTCCTTAGCTATAGGTAGGAAAATGCTTCTTCTTGTATTTATGATATTGAATCCAGATAACAGAGTTAATCCTTAACCTGAATCATGACAGGTGCTGTGGAATTAGTTTTTCAAACTTTCATATATTATACCCTCCCCAAAACTGTAGTTGCAGTAAAAATAAAAATAATAATAATGCTTGCTACTTCTAAAATATTGATGACAATTACCATAAGATTATGTATGAAGTCTCTTGAAACTTCAGAGCATAAAACAGGATAAACATGGGATATTACTATTAGAGATTTTCCTTAATGGAATATTCAAGAAGTTGGTGGTAACTTAGGAGAGTCTGTTCATTGTGTCATTTTTTCACTGACAGGATTTATAAGCATAGACCTAGAAAGAAACGATGGTTATATATTTTAGTTTTCTATCTAAACTATCACTAGTCAATATGGCTTCTGACCTGCCAGAATCATTCTAAATCATTCTAAATTTTTAATTTTCAACATTATTTCTTAAACTAATCAGATAGAATATTTTGTATGGTTGTTTTCCATTATAAACGGGTTTAGACATATATTGATACATATCACAGATATTATTTCTTCTTTTAATTTTCAGTTATCAATATCAATGCCTTAATATACTTTAGGAAATACAATAAATTTGGTTGATAAACATAACACTTCTATTTGTGTTTAAATTTGTATGATTTTCTTGAGAGCAATTCTTTTTTCCGTGTAAGCCTCCTATGCCTTTTTTTAAATATTACATATAGTTTATATGACTTCTGATTTAAAATGCAAGCAAAATTTTTCATCTCACATCACATTCATAGCCCCATTATTTTTCAGAGCCAGCAGTCTCTTTTTCATAGATGAATGTAAAGCAAAAATCTACCAAGCAAAACAGTTCAATGATTAAATCACAGAAAACTCAAGTAACCAAAATACTCAGAGACTCCAGATTAACTTAGGAAGAACTGCACATTAAACAATGCTTATCATTAAGACCCTGCTTTCCTAATTCTGCCTTCTTAACTTTCGCCGCGAGACTGAATGATTGGTACTCAGTGAGCTCCTCCTCTTTCACAACCAAGCTCTGAAATAATCACAGCCCTTTCATCTAAATCTCTCCATAACCCGCACTTACGATATGAAAGGCATGGCAATCGATACTGTCACCATGGTAGTTCCGTTGTCAAAGGTGCCAAAGTCTTAAGTTAAAAAGAACTTTGAGAAATCACACGGAAAAAGAAAAATTATTTTTGCTCTACAGCTGTTTTTCATTTTGTTGAATTACAGCTCTTCCAATTTCTCCATGCAAGAAAGTAAATTGTCCCTGAATCAATTTAAGACTTTATATGGAGGATAGCACAGTTAATTTTCTAAAAATATTGACTAAACTTGAAAATTTAAGGAAAATGGAATAAAAGTGTTCGAGTCTGAGATATTTAACCAAAAGCAGGAGGCAAAAGAATACAAAACAGCAATTATTTTAATATAGAAGAATATCTCTATTTTTCAGTTTTTCACTCAGTGTGATTTTGCAAACATGGATTTTCTATTTATTTCAACAAATGAACTTTCGGGTAGAAAATAATCTTAAAAATGTCTTCAATGATGTTTAAATGAATCTATTTAAAATAAAATGTTGATATATAATTCGCCATAATTCTTTGCTTTGGAAACTTCATGGAATGTATGCTGAGCATACTTTGTTTACTGTTTAAATAATTAAAGCAGAAATTCATGTCTCAAATTTAGCAATGCCTAGTCATATATGTGGTATATGTCAAGAAGTGAAAAATGTAGAATCTCTCTATCGTAAATTGTGTTGTGACCTCATAATATTTTTTGATTCATTTCTGTATTTTTAATGAAATGATTAAAGGACCACCTTTACTTATAAAAACTGTCAACAGAATCATGTCAACTCTGATAGCTAAGTACCCGTTGTGTGCAATTCAACAATTTCCCTTTCCACTTCAAATGAATTTTATATTGATCTGGTGTGTGTAGGAAGATGACAATATTTTAAATAGATATGACAAATGTTTACTCCTTGAATTAGAAGAAGATACTGGTAAAGTTTCTTCACTGTAAGGTGAAACGCATGTTGGCTATAAAGAGAATAGTTTTCATACATAAAGTTGAGCATGTTTTAGTGTGACAAAGATTTCCTATTTTCAAATTTCTCCGGAAACTGTTTCTGTTTATTCCCATTGAGTTTATCAGAAAATCTGTTATATGATTTACTTTTTGTTGTATATTATGAATATTTAAAAGCTAAGTCTTATTCAGTATCTGGAATTTAAAGAGACAATAAAACTACACATCAGTTCCAAGGTGGTTACAGACAAACACTTCGTTGTACACCTGAAACTAACAGAACATTGTAAATCAACTACATTTTAATTTTTAAAACTTGTTAAAAAAACAATAAAAGGGACCTCACAGAACTCCCTAGCCCTTTCCCCATGTGAGGACACAGCAATAAGATCACTGCAAGTGGACTTTCACCAGAACCTGATGACACTGAAACCCTGAACTTGGCCTTCCAGCCTCCAGAAGTGTGAGAAATAAATTTCTGTCATTTACAAGCCACCCAGTCTATGGTATTTTGTTACAGCAGCCAAAATGGACTAAGACATTGCTTTTGCTTTAGGTTATGCCTTGTCCCTTTGGACTGAGCAAGTCCCCCATCTTTTGGACAATTCAGTGCAGTGGTTTGCAAAGACATTGAGGAAGAAAATGTGAACTTTCTGCTTGCTCTGGGCATACAGAGGACATGAAACATTATTTGAATGGTATAAAGAGATACGAATGTGCTTGAGTCCCATTCTGAAGATGTAGGGCATTCTATCTATATTTTAATAACTCAAAATAATTGATACATAAAAGCTATTCACCTGAATTTCATGTCTTTCTCAGCCACTGAAGAGAGAAGGATCGAGAACTACGTGTATATACTGAGTCCTCACTATTTTCACCAGGCTACGGTGTGCTTATATTTTTCTTCAATAAAACGATAATTTGTTTTAATATTGCACACAGTGTCTATCATAAATATTAGTCTGTACAGTCAGGCTGAACGGAATGATCTCAGCAGCTTAGTCTATCATTTTGTCACAGACCCCACTTGAAAAGAGGTCAGAAGTTGGTCCAGCGTCGCCTCTTGGCGACGCTGCTCCGTTATGGTTGGTTAATAGATGCCTGCTGACGTTATTGTCACTTATTATGACAGAACACTCTCGTTTATCCACATCTCAAACACACTCGTGCAGCTATAGAACTTGCTTTCGAAAGGACATTCTTTTTTTATATATATATATGGAGAGGTAGCGATATGGAGAGAACATAAAAAAATACGTATGATAGGAAAAATTAAACTGATCTTGTGATGAGAAGCCTGCAAATTTATCATTAAAATGAGCCTTAAACGATGATGTGTGACTCAGGGCAGATTTTAACTCAATGTTTCATTGATGCCATCTGCATGAGTTCCTCCTGAGCCAATCATTCATTGTTCCCTGTTCCATTTACGTTGTTAATAGGCTCCCCAAGAAAAATCAGTAGAGTTTGATAGTATTTGCATTTTTTTAAAAAAAATCACAAAATGTAACTATCTGAAAGCATTTGTCAATATTTTAAAAATCTGTTTAATTTTATAATGGACGCATCTGTCCATTCATTTGGATTTCAGATAATAACTTTTCAAAAGTCTTTTATTTGTGGAGATGGAGGTTTACACATTTGATCAAACTGGTAATAGTTTCTTGTAATAATCTGCTCTTAAGAGGTGGAGGGGTGACTTCAGGAAGAAACTGTTTAACATCAGGTACAAGGGAAGAAGCTCTAGAGAGCTAAAACAATGGAAATCTTTGGTTTCCTAAACAAATGTGAGATTTGGAATGTGCAATTTGTGCAGATTATTCCTAATATGTAACCTGTAAATGTCAACATCTGCTCTTAAAGCATTCAATAATTATGTTTATTATAGCTCAGTAAGGTTTATGTGGTAATTGTCATTGGAGGCAGAGTGGCCACTGGACTTCTGTTCTTTTGGGGAAGTAAACATACTGTTTAAAGACTTTCTGTTTTTCAATGAAAAGTACTTAGCCTCTAATTTTATTCATGCTAGTTGGGGAGCAGACTTTGTTGAAGATTTAAGCAACTTTATAAGGTCACAGGTATCGAATTTTGGTGTATGCTTATACTTTCATAAAGGAAGTTCTTGAACTATCAATAAGATGTATTTCTAAAAAATGTATCCCTTTGTTCAATAATGCTATCTTACATCTTTCATGGGTTACAATAGCTCCATGTGAATTTGCATCAGATCAAAAAATTTAAGGACTTTTTAAAATCTTCACTAACTTAGTTTATTAATCAGTGTTGACTTACTAAAGCTCATTGTTCACCTGTGTGTGCTTGTTTGTGTTTGTATTTTCTCAAGTTATGATTATGCCTGATGTCAGCTGAGTGTGTTGGTATTATGATGCTGGGGAGAAAAAGTGGTGATTGAGTCCTGATCAGGAAAGTCTAAATGTCCATGAATAAGAGAATATTGGGTTTAATAACAACTAAGAGCTTATCACTAAGAGGCCCCATGATACATGGTCACAGAAAAAAATCTGTGGAGAGAGAGAGAGAGAGACAGAGAGAGATGATAGACCTGACATTTAAACGAATATTTCAAAGTATGTAAGCATTAATGATTTAACCATCTTTAATAGAAACAACCTTTAATAGAAGTTTGCTCCAAAACGATTTTACCATATGTATGTAGATTCATCTTTAATTTTGAAAAAAATAGAAATAATAGAAAAAAATAGTTTTCTCCCATTAAAACTTAATTTGGTATAAAATCCAGTTTCTCAAATATCTGTATTGTCATTTTAATTTTGGATGCGTCCATATTTATAGGCATGGTCAACTAACATATTAACTATAAATCACTTACAACATGGAATTGACTATGCCGAATAAAGAACTATATTCTTCTTGTTATAAGTATAGAATATTTAAAACCAATTAATATTCCAAAATTAATTAGAATGTATTTCACAGCTCAGCAGTCTCACAAATAAGGTCCTCACTAAGAGAAAGACATAATGAGGCATTCTGATGACAAGAGAATCAGCACATGCTGTATTTGCTTTATATTCCGTAGCATGATGATATTTTAATAGCCCAAGGAAATGTATTTCTTGGGTAGGTTTTACGTACTGAAACCAAAGGAGAAGCGTTGCTTTGTCAGGCATGAGAGGAATTAACCACATTCCATGAGTCAGAGTTCCTTGGAAGAAAGTTTAGGTTTGATTCCAAAGGAAACTGTAGAATAATTTAGACTATAAAATATGTCGGAGGGGGGAAAACTATACTTTCTCAGAGGGGTTATGTGGAAAATTGTGTTTCTCAGGCTCTCTGTGGTAGACGGTCTCCAACATGGTGGCCAATTTTGCTTCCTTCTGCACATACATGCTGTTCCCTCTTCAAAGATGGAGATCTCCCCCTCCTGTGTGCTGGCCCTGTGTTTTCTTTGACAAATAGAATACTGCATAAGTGGCTTTCAAAGATTCTGGATCCCAAGGCTTATGAGGATTGGGAGAATGTAGTTCCTGACTCTTGGAAAGCTCCTTCTTAGAACCCAATCTCATTGTGCAGAGCACAGGATAGAGCAGCTGAGCAGAGACACTCCCTGCAAATTACCACCCAGCAGCCAGCATCAGCTTTCAGGCATCTGAGGAGGTAACGTTGGTCCTTCTGTAGTGCTGTAGTCCACGCCAAGCAAAGCAGAAGGAATGCCTGGTGGGTCTTCAGAACTGAGAGACAATACATTGTTGTTATTCAAAGCAGCACGTTTGGGAGACATTTTTAGACATCAGTTGACAGCAAATGTATTATAAAGTAATGCTCAGTTTAGGGACAATTATTGCAATTTCTAATGTGTTTTGTTTTAGGGAGTATTGTTCCTTTTATTTTGTTAATTTATATTCTTTTGTTGTTAGTTTGCTACACACTATCTTCAGGGATTTCAAAACGTGTACTATATTATTTTCCGAAGAAGAAAAAAAAAATAGTTAAGTAGTGATGTCTTAGAAGTGAGAATCAAATGCTTCTTAAAAGAGGCAATTTTGAGGGAGTGTATCCTCTGAGAAACTCTGGAAGAGGTACATTTAGGGAATAGAAACAAGCCCAGGACCAGTGTTTAATCACTAGATTGAGAAATACCAACTTTCTCGGACATTGTTTGATAACTGAATCTTGGGGAGGAAGAAATGAAGAATTCTGAAGGCAATTCCAAAAGGAACAGGAAAGGGGAAAGTGGCTCATGGTTAAGGAAATCTCATTTGAAGTTCATGAAGATGTCCTAGCGGGAACGGGATGGACATGTAGAGTCTGCAGTCAGACCAGAATGAGAGCCAGGGGGCTCTGCAGTACAAGCTGTGATGAAGGAAAAGAGTGCCCCTGCTGTAGTCACAGGCTAAACTGCCCTTCACTGAGGAAAGTTCTGTATTCTTACGGAGGAGGAACTATCCTGTCTGACACCACTTTTCACCCCTATAATGTTTGCTTACTTTTTGCAGTGGCATCTGAAAATAAATATACACAAATACACAGATTAAGTTACATTTCTAGGGTTTTTTATTTACATTAAACATAAGAAATATACCATTATTTGTTTCATCTTTTGTTCAGAAGTTGTACTGAAAAACTTTGAAGAAATTCATTATTTCTCTCCTAAAAGCGATCATTCACTCTTGTAAGTACACAGTAAGTGTAGGTTTCAGCATATTTTACATTGGATAAAAAGCTCCCTTAACGGCTTAACCTTTTTCACAATTTACTTTGTCTTGTGCCTTTATAGGCTATAAATGTATTCTGTCTGGTTGAGATTCATTTATAGCCAAAATAAAACAAAATACAAAGCATGTTATGTGTCAGTGCTTTTAATTGTATAGTTTATTTACTGAGGTCCATATAATGTTCTCTGTCAATGAAATTTCATAAACATTACTGCTGTTCTATAACGGAGATGAAAATAAATTTACAAGAGTGGAATAGATATATACTGGCCACACAATATTTTAAAAGAAATAATTATCTGCATTTTGGCACTTTTAAAAAGAGTTATGGCGCCATTTCTTCAAAACGCCTGGTGTATAGGAGATATTCAATGCCTGCTTTGAGAAGTGTAATCATTTCTGTCCTTACCTAGCTGATTATAGCCAATGGCATCTCCTGCATACAAGTGTAGTGCTTCCAGCAGTTGTCTCCACCTTGTCCCATCTATCCACTGTCAGAGAGCATGCTTGACAAGGGAATTACTAGCTGGATTTATTACAGTTATAGGTTTTCATGATCCAGCTTCTATTTACTCAGTGGCTATAGAGTCAAAGAGAAGAAATGACTGTAAGATGTGTGATATAAACATGCTATTCAGGAAACAAGATTATAGTCACCACAACACACTCATCATTTACTCATGGGCCACCATTCTTACAACACATGCACTTTAGTTAGAGCCTTGCCACGTTTGAAGTAGTTTATTTTAAATAAGTGAGTTGAATGCTATGAAAGTACATACCTCTAAATATTATGTACTTTTTTTCATTGTAGGCCTTATTCAATACACTACAAGCTAGACGAAATTTTCAAAGACTTCTTATGATGTTACATCTAAAGAGAAGTACTTTGCTTGGGACAAAAATATTTGTTGAATAAATGAGTAAATAGAGTCTATTCATTTTAAAATCAAGCGAAAAGCCTGCTTTTTTTGCTAGTTTGTTAATACTAAAGTATGCCTGATGCTAGAAAGTAGAAGGGGACCAAGGGGTAATAAATACCTTGGTCTATTTGAAAGCACAATGGCTGCCATCTAGGGAGCAAAGAAATTACTCCGAATTTTTACAAAACAAAATAACAATAGGGCTTCCCTGGTGGCGCAGTGGTTGAGAGTCCGCCTGCCGATGAAGGGGACACGGGTTCGTGCCCCAGTTCGGGAAGATCCCACATGCCGCGGATCCCACATGTGCTCCGCAAAGGGAGAGGCCACAACAGTGAGAGGCCCGCGTACTGCAAAAAAACAAAAAAAACAAACCAAAAAAAACAATAAAAGAGAGTACTAGCAGGTAGAGCTGCTAGTCTTTAGCAAGGATGACTGTTCTCTGGGAGTTTCCGAGTTGAAGACTTCCTACAGATTTGAGATTCTAGAGACATTGACAAGATAACTGTGAAATAATCAACTGCGCGTTATGGAATTTACATGTCTTTAGATGGAAGAGTAACATGGCCTCAGATCTGCCCTAAGCATAACCTGAGAATATAAAGCGAGACTCTGTGCTACTTGCTATTAAAAACCATAGCACACCCATCACTAAGGTGTCTGAAAATGGCATTTTCTATGGATAGTTTCCTCACTTTAATCACTTTGTGAAACAGAGTTGACTACAGTAGTCAGGCACTTTCCACTCATTTCAGATTTCTGTTCAAATCCCCAAAGGGACTGTTTTTTTTGTTTTGTTTTTTTTTGTGTGTGTGTGGTACGCGGGCCTCTCACTGCTGTGGCCTCTCCCGTTGCGGAGCACAGGCTCCGGACGCGCAGGCTCAGCGGCCATGGCTCACGGGCCCAGCCGCTCCGCGGCATGTGAGAACTTCCCGGACCGGGGCACGAACCCGTGTCCCCTGCATCGACAGGCAGACTCTCAACCACTGCGCCACCAGGGAAGCCCAAGGGGGCTGTTTAAAGTGGCACTTTATGAAAAATGACCAAAGAACAGAAAGTGTAGAAAACAATTGAGTCCACATTTACAAAAGGTTTGGTATAGAATCTGGAAATGGGAAGATGTAAATTAATCTGATATCGTATCTGGATAATTTTGCCCAGTTGCCTTAGAAGCTGCATTGTAGAGAATGTCAAGGTCCACATTGGTATCCATGGGAGATTGTAATGGACAGAGCTTTGTAATTTTCTTCTCACAATTTTGGAATTCTTCAAGTGTTCGGGTCTCTACTTTCCATTTCAGTGACCACATCTACACATATTTATTGAACAGTAAATATAAGTCCTAGAATATGCACAAAGGTATGGATGTCATTTTATAGTCATAATACTAGCCCCCAACTGAGATTTTTCTCCAGCACTCATAGAGGAAAGAAAAAAACCGTGAGGAAGTTGAAGCTCTATTACTATCTGATGTTTTAAAATGATTCTGTCTCTATTCCCAATATCAAAATTTACCTGGTATGTATTTCATTTTTTAAAGTTCCTTGTTCTTAACTGTTCTTAGGGCTTGTACTCTTTGACAAAATGATGTTACTAGTCGATAGCTTACTGTATTAGCCCTCTAGTGGATTTATATATATATATATATATAATATATATATATATGTATGTATATATATAAAGACTATTGTAGGCATCTTAAAAACTGGAGTAATCCTTATCAGTTGAATTATGAATTTCCTCTCTATAGGGGCAGTGAGTAGAAATATATGCATTTTTCGAAAGGGAGAATTTTCCAGTCAATGTTTCAACAAATCACATCAAAAAGTTGATCTCATGTATCACGTATCAGCCACCTGACAACACTTCTGTATGACTCAGTAATCCATGCCCCTTAGCATAAGTGTAGAAGTAAAAGTTCTTCCACATTATATTTCATATTAAATTCTATTTAGTCTTTCCTCCCTGCATTTTCCTTCCTCACCAGTAGAAGAAGAGATTTTAGAATAAATAGATAAACTTTATGGTTTCTTAAAACTCTCAAACTCTGAGATTTTCCATGGAGCCTATAATTTTATTCTCCAAAGGTGGCCTTCCCAAGACTTCCTTCCCAAATCTTGAGTCTGCCTGTCATCCATTACATTAGTCTTTCACTCAAGCTTTCTACCATGTGAATTTTTATAATCCAATCGTCTATATGATATTGATATTTTCAGTTCTAAAATTTTAGTACTACTATACCTTGATCTAAGGTAGCAAAGAAAATATGAAATAAAACTCGACTGAAGACAAATCCGTGGGCATTCCAGCTGGACACTTGTTCCAAGCCTTGCTCTTCTATGTGCCAGGCATATTCCCAATGCCTATGTTTTAACAACACAGCAACTCCAGTATTAACTACAATTTACAAATGGTAACTTCACAGAATTTAAGATATCTTTCTAGGAAGTCTCAGTAAGTGGCCAACTGAAAATTCCAATTCAAGTTTTTTCTACTTTACTGCAAAGCATAAAGTCTTTTCATGACATCAGTAGTTTAGAATTTGTTCTCCCCTGAGATGAGAATAGAAAGGTTGTGATGTGATGACCCAGAAAGGACACTCCTCTATTGATTATACCTTCAGTAATCAATTAGTTCTACTTTTGTCATATCTCTCTCTATACATATATCTCTCTATAGACATGTATCTCTCTTTATACATACCTTTCTATATATACATATCTCTCTATATATTCATATATCTCTATATATCAATACATATATATCTATACACGTGTATACTTCATATATTTAAGTTACTTTGGTATTTTTAGTGTATTTGTCAGTGTGGTGATTAGCATGTTTATAAAGAAATTTAATTGTTTCTACTCCCTTTTTTTTCTCCCAGACAACTACTAATAATAACTAGTAATAGTCATTATGAACTAGTAAACATTGTTAAAATATTCTCACACTGCCTGATAAGATCTAGAAATTTTCCATAATTTGACATCAACTTATATTTGCAGGAATATTTTTTCTCCCACTTAATACTTGGGAGTCAATTTGTTTCCAGTCTATGAGCAAATCTACTAGTCTTCAAAAATTTGGAAATATACTGGTGGATCTGATTAAATCTTCAATTTTGCTTGCCGCCATGACATATAATTAGTCTAAATCTAAGACGTTAAACCCATTTGCCAAAGTTGAATATACTCTTGATATCTCCTTATATTACTTTAGACTGCAATTTCTATATACATTTTTCATTTTGGTTTGATTATTTGATTACTAATGAAAACAATTATCCCAGATAAAAAATAAGGGAAGCACAGAGATATTTTTCATTTAATTACTTGTTGAATCCAAGGACCATTGCTTCTTCTTCCTATTTTTTAAATGACAGTTTATAGTCCAAATTCATCAGCGGTTCATCTAAATTCATACACTGTTGTTTTTGTGATTTTTTTCTTGTTGCTGTTTTTAAATATCTTCTATTTTTCAGTATCTTCTAGTTTTAACTTTTTAATACTCATAGATGGGGGGGATTCTTGCAGAATTCTGCCCTTTTGGTTATTATTTACTTGGCTAATTGACTGACTCATTTTAATTGAATATCCCTTATCTACAGTTTGCTAAAAAGAGCATAAAAGTTGTTCTGAAATAAAGGGTTTGCTCAGATATTCAAGCAGATCTTCTAACAAAATCTTTTAAAGATACATCATTCGGTTGTTTTCTGTGTACTTATGTCATTACACTAGTTTCACATGTGCTTCAGTCTGTGAGGAACTTTAAGAGAATTTAGGGGTTTTTTTCCCAATTAGTATTTTGCAGTAGTCTGAGAAGAAATGATTTTTGTGATGTTAAGCATACCTATATTATAGTTTTTTTCCTAGAGTAAAATTGATAAACAAGGACTAAAATATACTGGTATCTGCTTTAAGTTCATTAGGTATAAAACAATAAATTAGGATATTAGCACATGAAATGGTCTGTATAACATTTCCATCACACAAACTAGTTTCTGAATTGTACCTCGTTTCACCGATTTTGTACAATGAGCATGTTAATGGATATTTTAATAATTTATTGGTAGTGTGACAAAAGGGAAAGCCAGAGGTGGAGTGGAGAAAAAGGAAAAAAAAAATTTAGTTTATCAAAATTTAAGTATGAACTTGCCTTTTTATAACTGGAAAAAAAAATGGGTAGAGTGTGAATTTATTTGGTTGAAAATATATCAGCATTCTTCTTCAATTCTATAGAAACATGCCTTTGCAGATCCAAATACAAAAGGATTTTAATTACCTAGTATTGTGACTTATTTGGGCACTACAATTATCTTGGATAAAACTATATGAGCTATATTTATACACAAGAAATATACACTTAGAAGATGTTTACTATATATAATTTTAATAGTAGAAAATGCAATGCATCCAAAGTTTTGTTTAATAAAGAAAAAAATGAAAAAAATTTTATTCCTGTCTGAGATTAACAATAATATGGAAATTCCCTACATTTCAATAGGAGACATCAATATGCAGTTGAAGCAACTGACAAAAATGTTGCATTTATTTTTTTATTTGGGAGTGTAAAATCTTGTCCATGAAACTGATATTTCTGGTTTAAAACAAGTCTTATTGTCATGTAAAGAATAGAAAATGTTATACTTTTTCACTAAATTACCCTCGATCTTAATTCAAATATCTGATACTTAACTTTAGAAAAATCAACCAGGTATTTTCTGTTTACAAACAAAGCTTCGGAATTTCGGAAACTTTTCATAACGTCCAGGAATAACGAATACACTTCAGCCTTCTGTCGATTCTGTGATTAGCTTGTTTCTTGCTCCTGTGTCATGAGGCATATTAGTCATTCTGATGATGCGTCTGTACTCTAACCTTATGGTAAACTCGGTTTGCTGTAAGTTGCATTGATGCAACAGAAAGTGTCATTAATCTGAATGGTTATTCCTCAATTCAGTTGTTGACTCCCTCTAAATAACCCTAAGCATAATTCTACTTAGCTTCATTGTAATCAACTATTGTATCACCTTTATCAAATGTTCCCTGTGCATACAAGCAAAACCAGTTTCATAAGCAAAACAGCGGATAAGAAACAACCACAAAACTTTACAGTTTTGTTTCAAATATCTTCTTTAAAGCAGCTGGAGTTTTATATCTTGGTCACATTCTCCTTTCCCAGTTGATTGCCATAGGTTAATAGACTGTAGCAGAACTTACTCTAAAAACAAGACATGTAATGAGAGCAAGGGAATCACAAGTAGCAAAGTCAGTCTGAAATTCAAGCTCATGGATATTCTACACTCCTGTGGTTAACCAACCAAGTTTGAATAATAAGTCGTATAAACACCAGATATCACTTCTGCTAAATTAATGTGTCTACTGTGTCTTTGACTCTCTTTCCTCCCACAGCCATCAATCCCCATTTTTGGGAAAATAAAAGATTGTGGAAGAAATTCCAAGTGATATTTAAAAAAGATATTTTTCTTTGGATGAGAACTTTTTTTAAAGGTTTGCTGGGAAGATCAGCTGAAAGCTTAAAACCAAACCTCTGAAAATACTTTATACGTTTAGTGATTAAAGAACATTTTTAAGCAGTGTTAGAGAAAGATATCTAAACCAGAGAATAAATTTACCTACGACCAATTTAGGAAGAACAATTCATTATTCACAAATCACAGGCAGCAGTAGACCATATTTAATACACTCAGACTATTGAGAAGAGGTGCTAAGAATACTTCAAGACAAGCTGTCTTAAAAAAGAAAAGAGACACATTATTTTGAGGGAAAAATTGTTGCATATTTTAGGCATAAAATCAATATTGGTTGAATAGTTATGGCATCTGTGAGAGACTGAATATACAAATGGACGTTGACCGGACCGTACATGATAGTAGAACTCTGACCCACAGTTAGTCCAGAAATCCCAGCCACAACTTCTTCAGTAATTAGCCCAGAATAGTCAGGTTTTGGTCAATGCCAGCTTCCTTATCTTACACCCAGCTTCCAAGTCAGGAAAGCCAGCTATGCTCCCAAACCCAACACAAGATACCCTGCTTCTACTCCACCTGCTTCTTGCTTCCCCATGCCAAGAAACTCCAATCAGCACTGACTTTAACACTTCCTTAAGTCTTCACTATGAAGCTTTCCCACTGCCCCGCCTGCCTTTGAGTCTCTGCTAATCGTAAAGGTGGCTGATCCCGTTGCTATAGCAAACTCTGAGTAAACGGGCTCTGCTTCATCTCATTTGAGTGGTCTTTGTTTATTTCTATACTCATAGTCAATCATTCCACTGAGTAGCTTAGCTCTGAAGAAAAACAGTTGGTTTGGGCATAGAGGGTTTACAAATCTGCTATCTCAATGGAATGGAATCTATAGCTCTGAGCTTCAAAGCAGTGATAGATGATTATCACAGACAGCCACAGCCATCTTAAATAGAGATCGTTATGGTTGAGTCATAAACATTTTAATTATCCCCTAAACTTTATGTTATCTCACTGTTTAGTTATGAAATTTATTTTGAAGAAAAGTTTCCTTGTTTTTTAATAAATTTATTTTATTTTATTTATTTACTTATTTTTATTTTTGGCTGCATTGGGTCTTCGTTGCGCTGCGTGGGCTTCTCATTGCTGTGGCTTCTCTTGTTGCGGAGCACGGGCTCTAGGCACGTGGGCTTCAGTAGTTGTGGCTTGTGGGCTCCACAGAACAGGCTCAGGAGTTATGGCACACGGGCTTAGCTGCTCGGAGGCATGTGGGATCTTCCCGGGCCAGGGATCAAACTCCTGTCCCCTGCATTGGCAGGCGGATTCTTAATAAATGCGCCGCCAGGGAAGTCCCAAAGTTTCCTTTTCTCTTACTTATTTAAGTAGCTTTGGTTTAATCTGTGTTAAACCATGCATAAGTACTAACTAGAAACCTTGTCTTTCAACATGTTTAGAAAATGGGTCATTTTAGGCTATGTGTATTGTCAGTTGAATATGCTACTTTCCCTATACTGCTTATAAGTTAATTTGTCTTTCATGATTGATGAAACATTTCAAATTATGTACTCTTTCAGAATTAATATTAAAAATATTTTGACTACCATTTACAGTAGTTGTGTAAATGTGCAAAATATATATAAAACATATAGATATCCCTGAAATAGCGAAGCGCAGCACCATGGTCCAATAAGACATAGCTAAGTGAGCTGATGATTAGAAGGAAATCTCCACAGATATCTCAACACTGCTTTAAGCAGTGCCAAAGATCGTCACAGACTGGTATATCCAAACCACTCTGGGTAGATAATATGCCCATGTGAGTTTCTCAGCATATACGTAAAGTCCACGAAGACAGTAAAAGGAGATTAAGCAACGCTAATGCTGATATGACAAAAATATCACTGTAAGAGTCACTACGTAAGTGCACAGCCATTTAGCCTCTCAATGTATAAGAGAATAAACATGTCAGCAGGAGATGATAAACATAATTTTTTGCACATTACTATGGCATACAATGTGTATTTTACAAATATAACACACGAGCATATTTTATAGGTAGGAAAAAGAAAAATCGAATTATTTTATCAAATGCCAGAGTTTATCTCTACTCATTTTCACTGAATCTGTAAAATAAAATTATGTAGTAGAAAACCTCCTTTTCAAACAACATTAAATGTGGCTACAGGAAAAACACAATGCAAGTTTTCACATCGCTGAACCATAAAATGTGCTCACTGTCATAAGCAAATGGGAGCCCCCAGGAAGTCATTTAATAAGACCAACTTTCTATTCCTTACAGCTGAGTGTTTTTCCACTGTAGGAGGTACTATGCAATCCAGAAAAGAGGGCAGCCTTTCATACCGAACTGCAGCTGACACTAACATGGGAGTCTATTCAGAGAGCTTTTTTTTTTTTTTTCAGTAGTAGTAGTAGTAGTAGAAGTATTTGTATTTCTTTTTTTTTCCACATCTTTATTGGAGTATAATTGCTTTACAATGGTATGTTAGTTTCTGCTTTATAACAAAGTGAATCAGCTATACATATATACCCATATCTCCTCCCTCTTGCATCTCCCGCCCACCCTCCATATACCACGCCTATAGGTGGTCACAAAGTACAGCGCTGATCTCCCTGTGCTATGCAGCTGCTTCCCACTAGCTATCTATTGTACATTTAGTAGTGTATGTATGTGCATGCCACTCTCTCACTTTGTCACAGCTTACCCTTCCCCCTCCCCATGTCTTCATGTCCATTCTCTATATCTGTGTCTTTATTCCTGTCCTGCCCTTAGGTTCTTCAGAACAATGGGTTTTTTTGTTTGGTTTTTTTTTTTCAGATTCCATATATATGTGTTAGCATATGGTATTTGTTTTTCTCTTTCTGACTTACTTCAGTCTGTATGACAGATTCTAGGTCCATCCCCCTTCCTACAAATAACTCAATTTTGTTACTTTACATGGCTGAGTAATATTCTATTATATATAAGTGCCACATCTTCTTTATCCATTCATCTGTCAATGGACACTTAGGTTGCTTCCATGTCCTGGCTATTGTAAATAGAGCTGCAAGGAATATTGTAGTACATGACTCTTTTTGAATTATGGTTTTCTCAGAGTGTATGCCCAGTAGTGGGATTGCTGGGTCGTATGGTAGTTCTATTTTTAGTTTTTTAAGGAACCTCCATACTGTTTGCCACAGTGGCTGTATCAATTTACATTCCCACCAACAGTGCAAGAGGTTCCCCTTTTCTCCACACCCTCTCCAGCACTTATTGTTTGTAGATTTTTTGATGACCATTCTGACTGGTGTGAGGTGATACCTCATTGTAGTTTTGATTTGCATTTCTCTAATGATTAGTGATGTTGGGCATCCTTTCATGTGTTTGTTGGCAATCTGTATACCTTCTTTGGAGAAATGTCTATTTAGGTCTTCTGCCCATTTTTGGATTGAGTTGTTTGTTTTTTTGATATTGAGCTGCATGAGCTGCTTGTATATATTGGAGATTAATCCTTTGTCAATTGCTTCAATTGCAAATATTTCCTCCTATTCTGAGGGTTGTCTTTTCATCTTGTTAATGGTTTCCTTTGCTGTGCAACAGCTTTGAACTTTCATTAGGTCCCATTTGTTTATTTTTGTTTTTATTTCCATTTCTTTAGGAGGTGGGTCAAAAAGGATCTTGCTGTGATTTATGTCAGAGAGTGTTCTGCCTATGTTTTCCTCTAAGAGTTTGATAGTGTCTGGCCTTACATTTAGGTCTTTAATCCATTTTGACTTTATTTTTGTGTATGGTGTTAGGGAGTGTTCTAATTTCATTCTTTTACATGTAGCTGTCCATTTTTCCCAGCACCACTTATTGAAGAGTCTGTCTTTTCTCCAATGTATAGTCTTGCCTCCTTTAGCAGAAAAAAGGTGCATGGGTTTATCTCTGTGCTTTCTATCCTGTTCCATTGATCTATATATCTGTTTTTGTCCCAGTACCATACTGCCTTGATTACTGTAGCTTTATAGTATAGTCTGAAGTCCGGGAGCCTGACTCCTTCAGCTCCGTTTTTCTTTCTCACAATTGCTTTGGTTATTAGGAGTCTTTTGTGTTTCCATACAAATTGTGAAATTTTTTGTTCTAGTTCTGTGAAAAATGCCATTGGTAGTTTGATAGGGATTGCATTGAATCTGTAGATTCCATTGGCTCCCATGTGCAGAAAAATCCATGAGAGGTTTCACTCTACTTGCTGCCTCCTAAAAGGAGACCCACCTTGATTTGCCTTGTGAGACTCTAAGGGAGAGCCCTGTTGAGCCCACCTGGACTTCTGACCTACAAAACCGTGGGATAATAAATGGGTATTGTTTTAAGCTGCTAAGTTTGTGGTACTTTGTTAAACAGCCACAAAAAGAAAAGCTAATAGAGACAAGGATGGATTGTGGTTTTTAAAGACATGGCTGGGGTAGGGCTCATTAAGAGGGTGCCCTCAGAACAAGCGTTCATAAAGGTGAAGGAATCAGGCATGTGAATATCTGGGGTGTGAGTGTTTTAGGCAGAGAAGTACCAGTGCATGAGTATAGGGCAAAATCTGGGAGCTGGGGACAGTGTGGAAGCCCAGAAGGCTGGAATAGTGAGAAAGGGGGACATAGGGGCGATGAGAGCAAACATGGATCGGGGAACAGATCACACAGAGCTGGGTGGTCTTTGTAAGGATTTTGGATTTTCACTGGGTGAAATGGGAAATTAATGCATGATTTTTAAGTAGAGAAATGTCATAACTGACTTTGTATTTACAGGAGCACTAGTAGAAGCAGGAAGAAGAGGTTTGGGGGGAATTGGACGATGATGGTGGCGACTGAGGTGGAGAGAAGTGGTTAGATTTTGGAAAATGTATCATTGCCATACAAAACTCAACCCAAAAGCAAGTGGCTGGCTGCAGGTGAGGTTATGATTGAAAGGTGTTGCTCTGCTCTGATGGATTTGCTGCCAGGGTGTGACGGTTAATGTTATATATCTGTTTGGCTCAGTCGCCATGCTCAGATAATTTTGTCAAACCTTAGTCCAGATATTTCAGTGAAGGTTATTTTTTAGATGAGATTAGCATTTAATCTGTCAGCTTTGTGTAAAGCTGCTAACCCTCTAAAATGTAGTGGACTTTATCCAATCAGTTGACCTCTCCTAAAGAAGAGGGAGTTCTTCCAGCAGGTGGCCTTCAGCTTAAACGGCTACTCCTCCAGGTCTGCAGCCTACCCACCCTGCAGATTTTGGACTTGCCAACCTCCACAGTCATGTGAACCAATTCCTTGAAAGAAATCTCTCTCTTTGTGTATACAGAAGACCCTTCACACAGTCAAAAATCCACATGCAATTTATGTCCACGCTCAGTATCCAAGGTTCCGCATTCTTTGGTCCACCCAACGTTGGATCGCGTAGTACTGTGGTGTTTACTATTGAGAAAACTTCCACGTATAAGTGGGGACCCACAGTTCAAACCTGTGTTGTCTGAGGGTCAGCTATGTATATTCCATCATGTTGGCTGTGTTTCTCTGGAGAACCCTAACACCAAAGGTCTTTGGTAGACTGCAGATAAGAGGTGCCTGGAGACGGTGGAAAAACCTTACCCCGAATTGTGTTCCTTTATTATTGAGCTCCTGCCGTGTGTCAGAACTTGGTTAGGCCCCTGGGGATACGACAGGAGGAAAGAGGAAGATGAGGTCCCTGCTCAACTTTGCCACTGCTCTGCCCTTTGGAAACACTACTTAAACACTCTAGGTTTTGGGTTCTTCACTTAAAAATAGTCATGTGACTAACCTCATTCGGTCCTTGAGAACATTAAATGTTATAATGCATATAAAGTATTTAGTGGTGAACTGGGCTCAAAGTGAGCTCTTAATAATGACAGTGTTATTATTACTGTCTCCCACTCAAAGGGCATTATGTGGCTGCCATGACTGTTAATAGTACAAGTGGTAATAACAGCAGAAGAGATAATAACACCTTACACTGATTTGACTCACTTAACGTTTTAAAGAACTTTCATATATTATTTCATTATTATGCCACTGATAACCTGTGTAGATTATTATGCTTTTAACGTCAATGGAAACTAGGAAAGTGCTGTATGATTTTATCCTCAGTTAAGCTTAGGGATATAAGGGTCTGTATACACAAATCCAACATTCTACCTACTATGGATGAACTATTTGGCTGCTGTGATGAGTAATCAGTGTTGAAAAAATTATTATTGAACCAAAAGTCAATAAAATGTACACGGAAAATATTAAAAAGAAGCATACAATTTTTATAAGAATATTTTAAGGGACATAATATTTTTGAAAACTTAAAAATTAAACAATAAACACAAGTTTTCTGCATTTTAACGCTCAGTTGTGCATATATTGTGTCATTAATGGAACTTTGCAAAATTACAGTGGAAACAATGCCAATTTTACTTCAGCATTTTCCAAAGAGTTTTGCACTGGAACCTACTGCATTATCTTTTAATTGTTTTCCCAAGGAGTAAATTGATTTTATTTAGTACTTACTTTAATTGACAATACAAACATAGAATTAATAATAATAATGGCTATACTTACTGAGTACACAATATGTAGCAGGCAATAAGACCAAGGCTTTACAGGCATTACACATGGAAACACCACTACAGTCCTGTGAATAAGATATCCTCTTTCATTTCCCCAGTGAATACATTGAAATCTAAGGAAGTCAAGTGTATTTCCTAAGGTTCTGCCGTTCGTATGGCAGAGCTGGTATTTGAATTTTATTATTTGGATCCATGTTTGAAGATAGCAGAGCAGTCAATCGTTCTTAAATTGCATTGCGTGAAAGGTACTAGGAGCATTGTTAAACTGCAGATGCCTAGAACAGCACTTCAGACCTACTGGGTCAGAAGTTCTGAGGGTGGGGTTCAGGACCTTAATTCTCGAACACACAACTCAGGTAGCAGTCCTGGGACAGAGGACTGGAGATCCACAATTTGACAAACACTGTACTCTTGTTAATGGAATTATTAAGATATTGTTAAATATGATTTTCTGTTGTAAAAGCTTTAATTTTAAATCATGGTCAGTGAAAGAGTTCAAATTTCTGTCCTCACTGTTGTGTTAAATATACGTTATTATTTTAGGAAAGAACACATTGGGTTCATGTCTTTTCTCAGCTTCAGCCAAGATTAATGCACGCCAAAGGACTAAGCTCTTCCTTCTAAATTCACCTTCTAAGGTTTTGTGAACAAGCAGGGCTAGACTGATCTACTCCAGAGGGACTTAACGAAACTTGGAAGAGTGCCGATGCCCTTGGGCTTTTTTTGTAAAAGTCAAACTCGCTTCTTTCTATATATCTTCCAGGACCATTTTTATGTCCTAGTATTTTAGGCCGCTTACATCTAAAATGTCATGAAGACTTCAAAATATATTTGTGTTGCATATGTATCTACTAGCAGATTTAATACATTATCATCAATGAGTAAAATAAAAAATCGTGGTGATGGGGTAGAGTGTGTGAGGGCTTTTAGGGTGGTATAGGAATAGCTAGCTATTATAACAGGGCTGGAAAGGGGGGTAACTCATTGATCTAACATTTTTTAAAATTCATTTTATTTAAGCAATTTACTTATTCTAATTCAATATTATTCCAGCTAACATACTTAATTTGATGGGTTCCTGCCCTAGGAATTACTTGATTAAACTCTCCTGGACTTTGCAAAATTTCAGTTGTGTTAATGGTAAATCTCCAGCTATTAATGTCATTGGTGCAAATAATTGTTTTATATTAAAACACAAAAGACTTTTACTTGCTTTTAAATCATACATGATAGTACTCTCTTGTTTTTGAAATAGTTTAAAATATATTTTTATCTCTAAAAGAAACTGGGGAAATTAGCAGGGAAAGCGATACTTTTTGTAAATAAAGAAAATGATTTTTAGAGGACTTACTTGACTTGCCCAAGATCATACAAACAAGAGGTAGGACCTAGAAGACATTCAGGTCTGTGGGTTCCTTGTTTAGTGGTGAATTACTCACTTGGTCTAACTGGTCTATGCTAACATCTATTTCCAGGAAGTTTAGCTATGTGTACTGATGTCTACCTACAAGCCTTATTTTAAAGGATTGTATTGGTATACTCAAGTTATTGGTATACTCAACATTGGTATACTCAAGTTATTTCCCCAAGGAGTTTTGTCTGAAATTCAATAATGTCCATCTCGCTGTCATGCCCTGCTGTCACTGCATTGTACCATCTAGAGGAAGTGTATCTTCAGGGCACCTTTGTATAGGGGATTTGCAAGGCGGGGAGGTGGGGAATAAAGCAGGAAGTTCTGTGTTATCAGAAGGGTAGGTTGGGGACTTCCCTGGCGGTCCAGTGGTTAAGACTCTGCGCTTGCACTGCAGGGGGCGCGAGTTCGATCACTGGCCAGGGAACTAAGATCCCATGCCACGTGGCACGGCCAAAACAACAACAAAAAAGGGTAGATTCTAATGTCAGAGCAATTGCACGTGGGCAGCTCAAAGGCAGCATAAAATAAAGTTCTAAGGGGATGAGCTCAGAAAGGAAATAGAAGAATCCAAGGCACCCTAACTACTGGGCCTTGCTGACCAGGACTAGTTAGTCCTCTGTATCACCGACCACCCCAGCTTAGTTCATCCTCACAGGAGTATCCGGTCACGCCATAATCTGTAAATTGATTGCAATTAATTGATGAATTAATGGTTAACATTCATAGCATTCTCCAAGGTTAAATCCCGTGACGTGCATAGATTAACATTATATTTCAGTTATCTTTATACTAAAGCTTAAATGTCAACCTGAGGAAAAACCGGGAAAGCAAGCAAAACTCAAATGACAAAAGCAAAGAAGAAAACACCGTAAAAGATGACTGTTGGTTCATGAGTGAGGAGTACACTTTATTTTCTGAGAGAAGAAAACGAGGAGTAATAATTTCCTGAAGATAACCAGTCAGTGACTTTTTCAGTTAAAAAAAGCAATCAGGGCTTCCCTGGTGGCGCAGTGGTTGAGAGTCCGCCTGCCGATGCAGGGGACGCGGGTTCGTGCCCCGGTCCGGGAGGATCCCACATGCCGCAGAGCGGCTGGGCCCGTGAGCCATGGCCGCTGAGCCTGCGCGTCCGGAGCCTGTGCTCCACAACGGGAGAGGCCACAACAGTGAGAGGCCCGCGTACCGCAAAAACAAAAACAAAAACAAAAACAAAAAGCAATCAGTGGTGTTTTTCGAAGTAAATTCTCCTGAATAAGATTCTCTGACCAATTCTCTTTCAACCACGCTGCTTCTCACATCTTCGTTAGGCTGAATTATGTTTTCAATAAAGTCACCAAAGCTTTAAAATTCTAAAGCCATCTGTCACTACTCATGCTTATTTTTTTAAACATCAAAGCTATACTTGAAAACAATCAAGAGTAAGTCTGCATTCTCTTTGCCGGATTTGGAGACATCAGAGAGATCTGAATCATCCACTTGTAATCTGTGTGGCTTTGGGCTAGTTACTGAACATCTTTGTGCCTCAGTTTCCCCATCTATGAGCAGAAGATCATAATCATAATGGCCACAGCAGCTTGTTGTGAGAAATCAATGGTAACAAAGGTAAAACACTCAGAAAAGACCTACCCAATAGTAGCCACCAGAAATGCTCTTTCGCATCAACAAACCTATTTCGAGAGATATGGGAGTTTCTGTGCCCAATTGGAGTTGCTGCTCCCACTGTTACTCAGAATGCAGATATTTGCAAGATTCTGAGTACTGCTGCAAATTCCAACACTCTTCTGATGTTTGACTGAACCGTGGAATCCATGCATAATGTAGCTATATTCCTTTAAATAATTTACCACCCACTGTATTGTCTCAAAAGAAATGTAAAAATGCGTGAAATGTTAGAAAGCCCCGTATACCTCGTCTATCTGGAAGCTTAGGCCTAGAGATTTAAGAAATGTTTACTCTCTTTTCTCTTATGAGCTTACGCCTCCACCTTAGTGAGCATTATGCTATTTTAAATTTTGTTTTCTTTAGGGAACGCAAGGGCAGAGTATCTTCTCATAACTACAGAGGAGAAGAACTGTATGTGTAGAATTACATGCTGACAATTAGAATATGATCTCCCTGGAGGGTAATCAGCCATTATATTGTTTTTTGGGGGGAAATAATTGGACATTTTTATCCCATGAAAGGATGCAGGCACAGAAAGAACTGTAGGGTTAACCTAAACAAAACAGAACAAAACAAAAACATGTAAGTGCTTGGAATAATAAAATCCACACACCTTATGATGATCTAAAAATCTCTCCATGATTTAGCTCCTATCTTCCATTCTAAAGTCATTTCTAAAGCACTTGTACTCAGTCCATTCTAGACCCATTGGCTCCCATTTTAGTTTGTGTTTGAACACGTCAATCTCATTCTTTGAACTTGCTCATCTCTCTGACTGGAAAGGTTTTCTCCCGGACCTTCACAGGTTTTTATTATCTTACTTACTCTATTCAGGTCTTCACTGAGATTCAAACTGAAACAGTACAGCTCTGAAGATGCATTTCTTTCAGTGTGAAATAAGTTACGTGAGTCAGCAGTGTTGTGTGGAATGCCGTGGTGGTGGATCCAGCTTTGCTGAGTCCACAGATCGTGGTGTCAGCAGAAACGTCAGGCACGGTGTGGTGGGGAATCTACCTCCGGAATATGTGTCTATTCCGGTGATGAAAAGCGTGGCCCTCCCCATGGTGAAAGATGGCCAATGTATTTACCCGTCACCAGGAGTCAGGCTAGTCTGCCTGGGGAATGGTTTCATAGACGGGGCAGATAAGGCACCCAGCAGTAGCTAGATCAGTCTTGGTGGGGGGAAAGTCCATGAATGGCCTGCACCCGCGCCACCGTGGCCACAGTGTCCATGCAAGCACTGGATGACTGCGGAAAGAGGCTGACTTAACACCCCCAGAGGGCATTATTTTGTCCTCCTGATTTTTAAGAGTCTCTTCTCCAGGTGATGCCTCTTTGGTGAGAGCTCACGGATGACAGAAACATTTTCACACTCCGTTCCCGTCCTGAAAGTTCCAGCCACATACTTCTTCCCCCAACTTCCCTGTCACCAATAGTCTCATCTTATTCCTTGAAAATCAAATCATGAGTAATGGCTTATGAACTAATAAAATCAGTGCTTCCGTCCACCTCCCACTTCAGTAGTAGTGGACAATCAAGCCTACTGCTCAGATTCTTCCCACTGGGAAGATCTTCCCTCCTCACTCTCCTCCAGGGTCCCCTGAACGGCTCGGCAGTGTCGTAACCTTCTATGTTCAAGTGGTGCCAGTATGTAAATCAGGCTCCAGTTTGTTTCTTATTAAGTTGGTGGTAAAGACACCACAGGTGGCGGCAGGCTTGGATTGAGAGACAGGAGGTGATGCAACAGCGGTTGGTTGAAGGACTCTGGGTCACCTGTCCTTACCACTTACTTGTACCTTCCAACCTGTCTGAGCTCAGTGTCTTACAAACTTCTCTGTTTGATGGCAGAGTGTTTCTGTACACACCCAACCATATGAGTATGTGGGTCAGACAACAGCTAGTTTATTATGGGTACTCAGCTCACGTGGTCACCTGATAGCCCATGGTTAAGTATTCAGTTTCTACAAGGCCAAAAGCAGTTTCTCAAAAAGGAAAAGTTATCTGCAGAAGAGGGCGCAGACGCTCCGGAATCTGAGGGGTGTGTGCCGTGATTCTGGTACTGGCAATTACCAGAGGCTCTGCACAACCGCCCAATTGGCCGAAGACACTTGGAGTGACCTTGGCACTGCTGAAGGGCAGAGCAGCCCATAGTGCAGGCTGAACTTGCTGCAGAGCCTTCTCTTCCTCTGCGCCCCACTCAGAGAGAGCAACCTGTGGGTTACTCTGCGCCTGGGTTCAAGTAGCCCATCATATACGGCATATGTTGCCTCTGCACTCATGTCTTGATTTTTTTAAACAAAATTGGGAAGTGTATGTTTCCAGAAAAATACAATACTGCTGAAATGGTAACATTAAAAAAATCCAAAGTTTTATAATCTTTCAAATAACGCCCAAACACTTAACATAGATATAGCTGGATAAAAACAAAAACAAAACAAACAAAAGACAAACCCAAAGGTCTCTTGCAATGCTAAAATCATATAATTCCATAAATTATTTTTGGGTCTAAGATATTATTTGCAAAATAATTTATTATTAACAAAGCATGCCATTCTATGTATAGTCACATTAATGATTAGCAAATATATATATATATATATATATATATTTTTTTTTTTTTTTTTTTCTTTCGGTACGCGGGCCTCCCACTGTTGTGGCCTCTCCCGTTGCGGAGCACAGGCTCCGGAAGCGCAAGCTCAGCGGCCATGGCTCACGGGCCCAGCCGCTCCGCAGCATGTGGGATCTTCCCGGACCAGCGCACTAACCTGTGTCCCCAGCATTGGCAGGCGGACTCCCAACCACTGCGCCACCAGGGAAGCCCAGCAAGTATATTTTAAATAGGATATTAGAGTTCATTAAGATCACATGTTTTTTTCATGGTTGGAATTTTTTCTGAATGGATAAGCACAAAATTTTATTTAAATCTCTTTTAAAACAGATAAATACGTAGAAAAAGTATATATATTAAATATATGTTATATTAAGCTAGGTGATGATTATTTTTCCCCATTTTAAAAGTCTATAGATTTTCCAGGATAAACCTTTAGGTGTTCAAAGTTATATGCCAATAAATAATATTTTAAAGTTTTTTTTTTTGGAGACTGTCTAGATAAAGCAATGATTTATGATGTATGCACTAGGTACATGATAGAAATTTGTCGTATCAATAAAATAATTAATTACACATTTTATGGTAAAATAGTCATTTAGAATGAACTCATTCTTTAATAAAATATACATTTACAGCTGTGGAAAATGAGCATTTGAAATCTATAATGATTAACTGAATTTTCTTATCAAATTCATCAGGAGAGTTGAACCAAATATGAGGCTTAAGTTTCATGGCTTCAAAGCATAACTCAAAGCAATTTTTTAGAAATGGAAATAATAGCAGCAGTAAACAATGGGGGTTGTTTTGACAATTAACTGCTACTTGTAACTACATTTTAAGATATACAAGAGGAAATTCACACTCTTAGGACCTCTGCAGACAGGCACCAAACAGGCTGAACTCACCTGTAATAATTTGCCCAATCCATGCACTATTTCCTCCACGGAAGATGTTCAATGCACATTAGTTGAATGAATGGATATCTTATTAGTGAACTGTGACCTGCCAATGGTTCTCATATTGCCTCTGCACATCTAGCGTTTCCTTCAATATTCTCTGCTATATCTCTTACCTACCTTTAGGCTGGTCCCACTCCTTAATAACAGAAATGTTTAACTCACTTCCCAGCCTACTGTATGCCTTCCCTGTATTGCGTTGTCACTCACAGGACGCATTTTTCTGCAGCTCTTCACTTTTATGTTGTTCAACTTTATCTTATCTCGCCAGTAATACACAGGCACTGTTAGCCAGACATATTTGATGATACATAAATTGCTTTGGTTGTTTGACTGATGTTTACAGACACAGAAAGGTATTTGATTTTCTAATGCTTACTCTAGGATGAGCTCGCATGAAGATTCAGTCTTAGAAAGCAGACGATGAATCACATGCCAGAAGGGGCTGTATTTTGATTTTAGAAAAGTCACCATAGAAAATAATTTGTCAAGTGCTCATTTAAAGATTATTTCTTTTAAAAACCAAATTAATCTAGGCTATCCAGAATCTTATAATCTAAGAGGAAGCACGCAGCATGGATATATGGACAATGCAACGTCAGACAAATACATAAAAGGCATGATATTTGCCGGTTTTAACTTTTTGGCTCATTAAAAAAATCATTTAATTATAAACTCCCATGGAAATTTATCAAAGGTGTACCTTAAATAGATACGATATTTTAAAAATATTTAGCCCATACAGGGAGACCTCACTGTGCGTGGTTCAGTGTCAACTGAAACTTCTGTGTAGTGGCTGAGGGGACCGTGTTGCTGGGCTCGTACCCGGGCTCCATCCCTGACGCCATGGTGCTCTGAGGATGAACATTTGTGGAAGTACAGAGGTGGGTGAGTTTGGAAGTTGGCTGGCTTCCACTCAGCGAGTTATCCAATCTACACAGTCGCTCAGTGTGTCCTCTGCAGTGGCTGCTCTCCTGGGCATTGATATGAAAAAAAAAAATTCCACACAGTTTTACCTACTTCTTTGCTAATTGATAGCAACAACTTAGCGTTCTGGAAATTGACTAAAGGTGAAAAACAGTCTGAGAATCTCTCATGCTGGAAAAACCTCTGAATTTAAGGAGAATTCCAAATTATGTCTGTAGACACTCCACAGCTGGAGGTAAAGCATAACATGTCACTCCTCAAGTGTTGGGTGCATATAGTGACTGTTAAAGGATGAACACCATGAAATCCACATTTAATGTTACCTTTGATTCCCTGAAACTTGCTGGACAAGTTGGAGGAACGTCCTTGGCCCAAGAGACTATAAAGGGCTTGTACCAACCTGGTAAAGACAGGGCAGAGGCCCAAGGCACAAAAGAGTCTGAACAAAAAGCCAGGAGCTCAAATTAACCAAACTATCATTTCAAACAGAAAGTGTGGCATCAAATTAAACTGGCACATCACAGTCAAGTGTCTGCTTTTAATTTAAGGCCTGGAGGCATCAGCTAATTTAGGGTGGGTGTTAACCAATGTGATAAAATCTGATTACAAATGGCACATACACCAATGACACATGGCTCTGCCCGCAAGGACCTCACAGTGGGTAAAAGAAATACATTCAATGTTCACAATACAATAAGATTATGGCAACATTCCTAAAAGGCTACGCAACGCAGAAGTGAACGGCCTCGTGAGATGTGCTTGGGCTTCTACTTGGGTTCAAGCATACGTCTGTAACTTATTAGCACGGAGGGATTAGAACTGCTTGTAGAAGTAACACAGGACAATACATAGATTACTACTCCAGGAAGTAGTCATTTCCAGTTGCAGAAGGGATGACTGGACAGCCTACTGTTCGCCAAGTATTGTGTGCACAGAGCTTTCAGGTACAGTCCTTACTGCACTAATCTGCTATCTGGTTATCATTAAACACACTTGTTATAGTCACACATGAAAGGAACAAGAAGTCAGATAATTTTCCCAAGGTCAGTTGGCAGGAAGAAAAAGGATTTGAACCCGCGTCTGAGTGACCCGAGTGTTGACTTCCTTGTCGTCGAACCACATTCTTGGCAACCACCAAAGCTATTCAGCATAGCCCAAGTACCATACACTACTAAGTCCATCTATAAGATGTTTGTTTAGATGTATCAGTTAGGGTCCAATTAGGACACTGAAGCCACACCAGTTGTTTTAACAATATTTGGGAAGAATTTAACATACATATAATCATTAGCTAGTTTTCGAAATCTGAGAAGGCAAAAAAGCAACTCAGATACCACGGGGCAGTGTCAGAAGCAGCTACTTCTTAAAAGGTTGAACGAATAAAGGGCAGGAAGTGAGAGTATTAGAATTTAGACATTTGAAATGTGGGCCTTTGAGTTGGGATGCAGATGTCTGAGGAGAGCCCCGTCTCATCAGGACCCTCACTCAGGAGCTCAGAGAAGGGGTCCGTGTATCTGTCAAAGGAGTAATGTGGTTTGCAGAAGCGAGCTCTTGCCTACCAAAGCAAAATATGCCAGGGTGAATTTGCAGCTGGGAGACAGTAGTTTAAGAACCATCATGCTCATTGAGGCTGCATTTACAGAAACCCAGATGCCCTTTTTGATTCTTTTAGAAATTCTTCCCATAGGTACAACTAGTTATAAGTTACCACTATTACTGAAATTAACTAGCATCAGGAGCTGCTATTAAGTATTTTGTTCCCCAAATGCCATAATTTACCAAAAAGAATTCAGAATGTAGTTGATATACGATTTATGTTAAATTTTTATTTATAAAATGATAGTTAATTTTAATTTGCATTTTGAAATTAGTGCAGGAGTGTTGGTATTTTTATCATAGACCCATGAATAAATATAGTTCCTCTGCTGCAAACTTACATTAAATATTTACTTAAGCATAATTATACCACAAAAGCTTATTCAAATGCCAGGCTCCGTTCAGAGATTTTCACAGTTGTCTTGAATCTAGACAGGAGGGTTAATCACAGTGTAATTACTCTGACCTTAAGCCATATATATATATCTTTTTTGGTTTTGTTTTTGTTTTAAGATTTTTATTGAAGTATAGTTGATTTACAACGTTGTGTTAGTTTCAGGTGTACAGCAAGCAAAGTGATTCAGTTATACATATATTGTCTTTTTATATATCATGCTATTTATAATGGTTTTTGGCAGACTAGCCTTTCAAATGTACAGGAGCCTATTCAATGAAAGGAGTGATTATAACTGTCATCAAGAACACATAGAGATCAGTAAGAAATGGCTACTGGACTCCACCTACATGCACAATGAGCTTCTGGAGATACAAGGAACTACAAAGAAGCTCTCAGCTCATGCTAAACTGGAATTTCTGTAGAAGATAAGCCAACCACACAGGAAAACTACATTACTCACAACATCTCATCAGAACCAAATACATGCTACAATCTATAAGTACAATAAAAATTGAAAGAGAGAAAGAAATTCCCTGTGAGAATCAGGGAAGCTTTCGAGAATGAAGTGGAAGTTGAGCTCGACCTTGAAGAATCCTTGCTTTCTGCTCTCATTTACCACCTGTGCCAAACAGTTTATCAGCACCTAAAGCCTCCCCACTCCTTGCCATGTTAGCTGTCTCTCCATCAGTCTCTGAGTTCCTCCAGGTCAGGAGCTTTGCCTTGTTTATCCGTGAATATCTAGTTTGCTTTGATAAGCATTATCCAAACAGTGTGTTATAAGGATCTGGATTAAACATTAGTGTTCGAAGGACAGCAGCGCCCATTCTTCCTCAGAGTCTCACCAGGAAGAGAGGCGAGGGAATGCAGAGGACCCTGTACTAAATACTACCTGCAATGGCCAAACCATCCACCTGCACCCAAGACAGAAGGAATGTGCACCAGGCAAAGAGAACAGCCATTTATAGGATTCAATTCAACGAGTTCTGACAGTTGTTTCACCCAGCAGACCACCGCTGCGAGCAACATGCTGAATAGTTTCATCAGCCCCAGAAGATTCCTCACGCTCCTTTGTAGTCTACCCTCCAGACACAGGCGACCGCTGCTTCACTGTTATTACAGATTAGTTTGTGTTTCATATAACTAGAATCATCTGGAATGCATGGTGCACGTACATATATACATTATAGGTACACCAGTTGGTGACTGGTTTCTTTCACGCAGCGTAATGATTTTGAGTTTCATCCATCTTGCTTCACGTATCATTAGTTGGTTCCTCTTTATGGCTGAGTATTACTCAATTATATGGATTGTTTGTTCAAGTGTTGATGGACATCTGTGTTGTTTCCAGTTTGGGGCTATTATGAACAAAACTGCTCTCATCTTTTTAGTGCAAGTCTTTGTGTGGACATATGTTTTTCATTTCTTCTGAGTAGACACAACTCCTCTTTTTTATGGCACTATTATTTGGGCCGCTTGGTTATAGCAGCTGAATCGATATACAATTCAGCTATGTATCATAAAAGCTAAACCTGATCAGCATTGTATGAATATATTAGAATTAGATTTTTCCCCTTCTGTTATTTAAATAATTCTATCAGCCATGTTTATTTTTAAGTATTTGATATCATTTTCAGATGACCACAGAAACTAATTAGAAAAGCAACTAGTCTGTAAAATCAGAATGTCTTATAAATTGACAACCTATTTTAAATGCAGTTTTGAATAAAGAACATCTAAGTGGGCAGCTAGGGCAACGGTAGTGGAATCGCACAGTCGCCCATGTTGTGAGTAATGTCAGACCTCATCTGAAACAATTCCATAAGCAAAAGTGTTCTGTCTCAAGTCAGGCACTGCTCAGGGCATAGTACAACCATAACAATCTACTCCAGACAACTCCAGAGGTAGGTGTTTTTATTACAGGTGAGGATTATGAGGTATTAAAATTTTAAGTAACTTTTGCCCGAGATCACAAAGCAGACCCTGGGAGACACAAAAGGGGACTCAGCTGAGGTCACCTTCCCCAGAGGCCACGCACAAACCTTCAGAGACTTTACCAAACTTTGCTGATTGAAGGAGGGAGCCGTGCCCGGTGCCTGACAGGTTGACGAGAGATTCAATAAATATAACATTTTATACTTTAACTGAAAAGTTTTCTAATATAAGGACATTTCATTGACATCAAGTATTTGAAGGTTCTTTTCATTGCATTTAATTTTTCAAAATACACTGCCCATCATATTTTCCTGTTATGGTAGACTCATGAGTTGACCGATCTCTACTGGAAGCAAGTGGACTTCCTGTTGGGTGGAATCTCTCCATCCTTGAAGACTTACCTCCTAGAAAAGAGCCCCATCAGCTTGTTTAGTCAACACCAATACCAGTTAGTGGTACAGGACAGCCTTAGTCCTGACAGTCGAATTCAACTAGCACGATTGGAATCCTTTATCCTTAGCCTTTTGTCTTTACTTTTGCTTTTAAAAAAAGGTAAGAAAGAGGAGAAATCAAAATTTAGCATAGAAGGCACCTTACATGGAGGAATCACTGTTCCAAGAAGCTTCTATTTGGGGACCAAAGTCAGCTCTGGCCAAGTATAAAATATGCAATAGCAGAACAGGCCAAAATGACCACAACTCACTGGAAATTGCTCAATAGGCATAATTGACATATGGATCAAGTGACCCATCTCCTCAGCTCACATAAGTCTCTTCATGCATCTGGAGTTGATGTTATCTGGTCTTGACTGAGATTTCCAATAGATTAAATCTCTGCATAATTCATACCCACATGTCAAGTTCCACATAAACTTTCACCCATTCATTCTGTTCTTCGCCGCTACAAAAGAAAAAGAGGAAGCCTCAGAGACATCGTCATATGCATCTGTCCATCTGAATTAGATGAAATGCAGAGAGCTGACACTTTTGTCTATAGATGGGATTTAGGCAATGGTGAATTAGTAAGGACAAATAACCCATCAATCTTCATACAGTTAAAATGATTTGATAGTCACTTTAACTCCCTTTTATTCACATTTTTCAAGCCCAGGCAAGATATTTAACTTGTGTTATAACTCGGAATGGGAAAGGGAGTAGGAAGCAGGGAAGAGACCTACCTATACTTGAGAAGATACCAAGGCCACTCATCATGTCTCAGCCCCACATAAACTGAATGGAAACCTAAAAGTCTCCACTCACTGACTGTGGATATGCCCTGGTGTGTGCTCCTGAAATAGGTTATGAGAAGAACAGATCTAAATACATTCTTCTCTAACATAGAGATGGAGAAGCTATTTTTATACAATCAGTTTAACTAAAATAATAAAGATGAAAACTTTCTAAGGATAATACTGTTGAGGAGAGGGGAATTTCCCCCTCTACACCTCTTGAGTTTTTGCGGCTGGACTCATAATGAAATTGACACATGAGAGCTGAAGGGGAGAAGAAACAACACATTTTAATTTGTGCGCACAGGAGTCTCATAGAAACGGGACCTAAGAAGTGGTCAAAGCAGGCAGCTTTTATAATTTAGATAAAGAAACAATGCATTTGTGAGGATGTGACAAGACAAAGAAACTTAGGTTTGGGGTGCTCAGTTTGTGAAGAATCTAAACAGAGTTTGGGCTTGAGGTAGTAAAAGAAGTAACAAGGTTTGCTTATACTACAGGCTTCTTCGCCTGAATTCCTTATTTCTGGTGATCTGGGTATCCTTCTACTCCCAGATGCATGGAGGGCACCTTTCACATGAGAGATTTATTTCTTGCTTTCAGGGAGACAGTATGGAGGGTCAGAGTGTCCCTCTTGCATTGGCCATTTCTTGAGTAACTTTAAAAATAATCAGTATGCGGGCTTCCCCGGTGGCGCAGTGGTTGGGAGTCCACCTGCCGATGCAGGGGACGTAGGTTCGTGTCCCGGTCCGGGAGGATCCCACATGCCGTGAAGCAGCTGGGCCTGTGAGCCACGGCCGCTGAGCCTGCGCGTCCGGAGCCTGTGCTCCGCAACGGGAGAGGCCACAACAGTGAGAGGCCCGCGTACCGCAAAAAAAAAAAAAAAAAAAAAAAAATCAATAGGTCATTGTGGCACATTTTCGGGGGCCCTTCCTGAGCCCCAACAAAATAGTGCTGTAAACGTAAGAAGTTTATTATAAATGCATCATAGATTGCAAATGTTGTGCAGAATCAAGTAAGAATAAAAACATGAAGTTTTCTTCCCTATTTCCTGTCCTCATTACCATTCTGAATTATACAAGTTACACATCAGGCTTGATCTTAAAGAGTGTGAATAAAAGGGAGTTTAAAATCATTTCAAAATATAGCAATTGAGGCGTTATTTGTTCTTGAGTTAATAATTCACCAGTGCTGAAACTCCACCTATAAACTGAAATGTCAGCTTTCTTTACATTTCAATTACATTGTTCCTCAATTTTGCAAATTATAATTTCTTGTATGACTTCATAATCGTTTTTTCTCTATTAATAAATACATAGAACTCTTCAAAGAATAATTAATATGTCAGTAAAATAGCACGTATAGCATTGTATCAAAATATTTATACTAAAATACTAAATTATAAAACTCGTTATTCATTTTAAGGTTTTCTATACAGAGAGAGACAAAGATATAATACAGTTACCGAGCCAAAATCTAACTTTGGATCTAAATTAGACACTGTTAGAAATATATAGCTGAAGTTTTAAAACAACTATTTATTCAATACGTATTGAGGAGCTGTTATGTATAATGTTCTCATACTCTGTCTTAATCTAATACAGAGAAAACAGAGTTTAGGCTGGAAAGAAAATTCAAAAGGTGATATTTAGAAGTCATGAGAGCTGAGAAAAATTTCACAGCAAGGAAACCATATGTGACAATGTAGGACTTGAATTGCATCTTAAAGAAAACTAAAATTTGGATAGAAGAGGAAGAGAAAGCAAACTCCAGGACAGTGCAGTAGTTTGAGAAACATATGGATGTGAAAGAGAGCATAGCTGTCTGGCACATCTGGAAAACCTGTTTGGCTAGAAAATAGATTTCACTTAGGAGAGTAGAAAAGAAGGAACCTGGAAAGTTATGCCATATACTGTTACATTTAATTATAGGGGGTTCTGGAACGTACCAAACAGCTTATTCTCTGAAGAGTTTTAAGGTCATTCTGGAGGCTAAAATGAAAGCACTTTGTCTCTCAACCCCTCAGCCTTTACTCTTCCCGTATTTCTTCATAAGTAACAGTTGGGTTGGTGCAAAGAACAGCAACAGAAGCATGGCTGGGCTGAGCTGTGGGCAAGCTATCTCTCATGTCAGAGTATCAATGTCAGAAGAAGAGATATTTTGATGGGACTTTCGTCTAAATGACATTTTTTCCTGGGCTAACTTCTCTATTTGTCAGCCGCATCATTGCCTCTATTTCTGTGCTCACTGTTGGAACTGGTATTGTGACAGTCACCCCAGTAGACTGGGTAATTGTCCTTTTCCTTGTCTGTGTCTCTTCCTGGATGTCTACTGAATACGAAATCACAAAGTGTAAGTGATCTGAAAAAGAAGAAAGGGGAATTTTTGCTCAACATTTGGAAAGAAGAAAAGGGACATGAAGAGCAGGTGTAGGAAAGACCATGCTGACCAAATATTTCATTTGCTCCCATACATTTCCCCATCCTTCCTTGAAGTTGAGCTTCAGCCACGGGACCAATTTGAGGAATGGACTGTGCTCGGTGATGCTGTCATTTTGGAGCTGAGAGATTAAAAATCCAGTGTGCTTGCACCGTTTCTCTTTTCTCGCTAGGCAGTGCTTGTAAGAGGTCTCAGGGCGAGGTGATGATGAAACTTAAGATGAAAATAACCCAAATATCTGTGAAAATTGCTGGACTCACATGGGGGTGTTGTGAGGGTGAGAAATAAGCACTGTTGTGTTTAACTGATGAGATTTTGTGATTTAAGTGTTACAGCAGCTGGCGTAAATGATTCTGAAAGAAATACACATGTTCCTACCTAGCTTAAGGCTTGTCGCTCATGCTTCCTTAAGAACATTTAGCCCTATTTAGGGTCAAAAGAATGCTTTGCTAAAATTTAAGATTGCTGGAGAAATTAATATTGAGTTTTTAAGTACCATCTCAACTTCAACTGCATGAAGAGAATAGTTATAATCAAAGTTATTCTGAATTTAAAGGTCAAGGTAATAAAAAAACACCTCATCTGAGGAGACATTTATAGGAAGATCATGCAGCCGATATCATACGGATAATTTGAGAGTTTGAACTTCTAATACTCCAGAGTGATATGTCACATAAGTAAATAACAAATAAATCAGTACTTCAGAAATTCCTCTATGCAGAAATTGTGGTTGATTTGGTCGAAGAGTGTTCAAAATATTTTTATTGATATAAATTTAGCCATTATCTATACTATCTGTCACTACTTTTTTTCCCCAAAGTCCTTGAATAGAAGAACTATCACATTTGACTTGGACCCTTTAAATAGTTCTTGCAAATATATACAGAGAAGGAATTATTTCTTAAAACTGAAGAATATTACTAATGCAGCTGAATTACTTTTGTGTAAAAGACTTGCTTTTGAGAAAAACTCAGTGATTAGTGCTGTGTGAAGGAAAGTTTTAATGTCATTTTGCTAATCACCAAAAAAATCCAAAACCTGTTCTCTGAGGTATATTAAGAAAATCTTTAAAATGTTATAAGGAAATTACTATTGTTTCTTCACCATTATGTTCACTGATGTATCTATAATTGCTAAATATGAGTATCCCATGTGAATTGACCTTAAATCACAAGTAAAACAAGCCTACAAAATCAAAGGGACTGTGCAGAAAATGTTCACACAGCCGGCCTGAGACTGGATCCTGAGAAAGTCCTGCTTATAAGGTTGGCCCTTGGGTGATGTCTGGGAACTCGGATTGCAGGACAGTTCCCACCATTCCTTGATAAGAAGAACTCACTGTGCCTAAACTTTTTGTGCAAATAATATAGTTTAGGCTGAAGCTGCTTTCCTTCTGAGAGTCTGGGAGTTTGGTACCTGCTAGACAGAGGGTGCTTATGTGACCAGCCCCCAGTAAAAACAGTGGGTGCTGAGTCTCTAATGAGTTTTCTTGTAGACTTTTACATGTGTCATCCCATCCTGTTGCTGAGGGATTGAGGGCATCCCGTGTAGTCTCTCCACCAGGCGAAAACTCGTGCTGCCTTGCACCTGGATTCCCCTGATTTTGCCGATGTGCCCTTTTCTCCTTGGCTGACTTTACTTTGTGTCCTTTCACTGTAGTAAATCATAACTGTGAGTATGACTATATGCTGAGTCCAAGGAATCATCAAAGGTGGAGGTGGTCTGGGACACCCCTGACACAGTAACAAAAATGACTAAAATTATGCATTTGTCCGCAGATACTTTTCTGCGTGAGCCTGTTTTCACATGTAGCACATGCAGGCCAGTTCTTATACACTTGCTTAGCTGGAAATAGATGAAAACTGTGAACAGAAAATCAAATTTCTACAGAAAAATGAAACGTAATTAATTTGATTTCTCACAAAATAGGATGTGTACAAAACAATGAATAAAAATCATGGTCGGGGCCCAGCTTAGAATCTGTTTCTAAAATAAGCATAAATGTCTTATTTCATATATCAGTTTGTTGTTTTATAATTCTACAAGCAGTTGCTCTACTGAAAAAATATTTTTCTAAATAACATAAGCCCGTGGGCTGATTTATGATTCACTTTCAAAGTATCCTCAAGTGTGCATGCAATTTCTAGGCTTTTATTTTGCCCATTTCACCTCTTATATTACATGTTCCATGATCAACTTATTACCTATACTAAAAACTCCTTTAAATCAACTCCTTTGACAAGTGCTATGCCACATTTTTAGGCCTTATTTAGCTATAACCTACGAATCTGAACTTTGACTATTGGATGATTGAGAGAGGAAATATCACATGGTAAAATAATTAACAAGAAAGGCATTACTTATAATTGTCTCTATAACCACATTTTCAGGACAAAGCTACCAAGTCCTAATATGATTGCTCCAAACCTACTCCACATTATAATGTCTTTATACATGTTTAGTTGTTACTAATCGTATGTTATCTACTGTGTATTTGCATTTCAGCTGGCAAGTTCCTTAAATGAAGAACTTTGATATATTCATTTTTTTATCATCCAGAATTAAATTAATAATACTCAATATTTTAGATCATTATTCTAGTAGTAGCTTTTCTTATCACATGTTCCATAAGACCTGTTGACTGTAACAAATTAGATAGAAGGGTACTCATGTAGAGCAGCCCATTTTGAGAACAGGAGCCCAGCCTTGCAGAGTCCAACAGTCTCTTATAAGAGTAACGTAGATGGACAAGGAATGGTTGGTAGAAGGAAACTTTATAGTTTTAGTTATTAGCCTCAATCTTCAAGACCACAGCAAACTTCTTTTCTCTTATTTATTTATTTATTTATTTTTGACTGCGTTGCGTCTTCGTTGCTGCGCGCAGGTTTTCTCTAGTTGCGGCGAGCGGGGGCTACTTTTCCATGCAGTGCGTGGGCTTCTCATTGCGGTGGCTTCTCTTGTTGCGGAGCACGGGCTCTAGGCACGCGGGTTTCAGTAGTTGTGGCACGCAGGCTCAGTAGTTGTGGCTCACGAGCTCAAGAGCGCAGGCTCAGTAGTTGTGGCACATGGGCTTAGTTGCTCCGTGGCATGTGGGATCTTCCCAGACCAGGGATCGAACCTGTGTCCCTTTCATTGGCAGGTGGATTCTTAACCACTGCGCCACCAGGCAAGTCTCCCTGCAAATTTCTTGTATCCTCAATTTGTTTCTCAGGTACCTTGCTTTCTGCATTTCCAGGTTGACTTATTAGTGTTCAATCAAATCAGCAACTCTGGGTTGTTTCTTGAATTTAGCAAAGACTATTCTACTCTATCTTGGTACAGCCCTTACCCAAGCAGAACAAAGGTTCTGGGTTCAGCTCTAGGACTTTGGGAATCTCACTGAGACCCCAGACTGGGTGCAGTTTGGTTTCTCAGGACTTACCCACACCTCAGCCAGCCTTAGGGGCTGAAGCTGGTAGACCAGGAGTTCTGAGCAATAGATGCCCTTGAAATATTAGTTAATACTGATGCTCACCTCCACTGCCAGGCTGATTCAGAATTCTGATGGAATTCTGAGGCCTAGGTATAAGCATCTATAAAATTTCTCCAGGTTCTGGAGGCATATAGCCAAGCCTGAGGAGCATTGATTAAAAAGGGTGATCACAAACCTTGCTTTATCAGATTCCTCTGTGAATTGTTCCAAAATTGTGTGCATGGTAAAGTAGCTTGGACAGGAAATGACAGGGACTGGGAAATGAATTATCTGTGCAGGAGTGAGGGGCACAGGCATGGGGGCAGACGTGAGGACGGTAGATCTGAATTTGGCTTCACTGCATAGGAGACACTTGGACCTCTAGCTCTCACGTCTACCCGTACAATAAGAGTAATACCACCCCTTCCTCAGGTTTTTGTGAGAATTAAGACATCAGTAAGGGTGAATATTATCATGTAAAATGATCAGTAATTAAACTGAAAGCCATTTAGGAATGAGTGTGGATGCATCATAATATTGTAACTCAGCCTTCAGGTTCAGACCTCTTGAGTTGGTGTTCTGAGACTGTCGCAGAGCTGTGTGATTTTAAGCAAGTGCTTTAGCTTCTCTAAATTTCATTATTTCTTTCTACAAATGGTGATTTTAGGTGTTTTGTAAACAACAACAGAGATATGCGTGCTAAATACCTCCTAACACAGAACATCCGCGTGCTGTTGGCTAGTGAGTGGAAGCTGTTACTGTTATTCAAGTGTCTCATAACCACTGCATGTTAACAGTGATCCTGACAGTGTCGCTTGAAGTCCAATCATTATGTGAGACTTAAAGCCGAAAACACCAAAATCCTAGACTACTTTTCTGATCTTCCAGAGAAATAAAAACCTGAGTATTAAAGTGACTATTTTCGTGCTTTGTTCATTATGTGAGATTTAGTTCTCATGAGATTAGAAAGAGTAATATTATTTATCTGTCTTGATACAGTGTTGTAAATTTCATAGAACTTCAGTGCGATGCTGAATGCTTGTAGCAGTGAGTGCATTTAGTATGAGAAAGAAATTTTAGCTACTTCAGAGTTCAGAGAAATATATTCTGTCGGAGGAACAAGTATAGAGTTAAAGATTAATATATCTGTTGATATTATATTTGATTTCCTACTGTGTAAACTTTTTATTTTACCTAAATCCATAAATTTCAGGTAATTTTGTACAAATTATTTTTAAAAATCTGTTGTCAGAAAACGGAAGTGAATAATAAAATGTTTGCTTAGCAATTGTGTTTCAACAAATACAAACAGTAACCAATACTTGTGTAAATGACATATGAATAAATTACATTCACGAATATCAGTTTGTGGAAGAAAATGTTACTTATGCTCTTTGGATATGATGTCCCCACACATTTTCTAAGAAGTATCGTATTTCTGAAAATGTAATGTTGTATCATATTCTTTTCTTTTTTCCTATCTTGGCCCATCTCACAAAGCCTCAAAATATACAATTTTTCTTTCAAAGTAAAAACTATATGTTTACCTATTTATCCTGAAATTTTTATGAACAATTCTTATTTTTCCATAAATTTAGAAAGCAATTATTACCATATAATAACACATCCTATCCATTAAGAATAAAATTACCAAGTAGAATTTCTTCATTTAGTGAAATGAATATTGTACTATCTTCACTTTTGATTAATAATTTATTAGTAATGATTATCAACACGCTTAAATTCGGTAGAGCCTAGTCAAAGGGAGAGAAAAAATGTTTAGTATTCCCAAGAACTGGAATTAAATCTTGCTTCTATCAAAAAGAAATATCAACACCCTTTAAAATCAGATAGTGGGCTTCCCTGGTGGCGCAGTGGTTGAGAGTCCACCTGCTGGTGCAGGGGACACGGGTTCGTGCCCCGGGTCCGGGAGGATCCCACGTGCCACGGAGTGCCTGGGCCCATGAGCCATGGCCGCTGAGCCTGTGCGTCCGGAGCCTGTGCTCCGCAACGGGAGAGGCCACAGCAGTGAGAGGCCCGCGTACCGAAAAATAAAAAAATAAATAAAATAAAATAAAATAAAATCAGATAGTATTTGTGAGCATCTGTCTACATACTTGTAAAATTAGGGACTTGACCTCATTGTTCCATGAAGTGCTTTCCTGTAAATAACACATTGTGTAACACATTGGAAACACTGAATAAATATTAGCCATTTATTGTAAAAAAGACAATAATTTAAGTATCCTCTTCTTCATATTCACTTCAAGTAATTAGTAATACTTAAGTAATCACTTACATGTACCAAGCAATCTTACATATATAAATGACTTTTCTTTTAATAAGGAAAATAATTTACAATTAAAGCAATCACCCAAAAGAAATATGCTTAGTAAACTCAGGTTTTCTAAATTCTTAACTTGTCCTTATGTGCCTACAATTTCAATAAAGAATATAATCATTCTCATTTATTTGATTTCATGAAAACAAGTTATTTTTATTTTCTCATATTTCTTTACATAACATCTAATTTACATTGTATAATGGGCTATAAAAGATTGCCAGACTAACATACATTATATGATTCGGGATAAATTGTTCTGGAAATGATTATAAATTTCTGTTTTCCTAACACTAATTGAATACAATATTTAAAGTCTTTGGCATCCTTCTGCGTTAATCAGTATTCAGCAGTTGAGAGCCAATGATTTCCCTGGGAATACTGATCAAAATCCTACTCAAGGCTTCTAAAATTTGCTAGTCAGATGGGGACTTAATACAACACTGGATTTGTTTCTATATTATTACTTGCTTATACATTCCAATGCAAAAGTCAGATTATTATACAAAGTAAACTAGAAAAGACTGAGAATAGTGGCTAATTGACCCATTTTAGATTGCTTTATAAAATAAATATTTAAAAAGTTTACATCTGGCTCTAGAAGACCAGCCTTCACACCAATAACAACCAGAAGAGCTGTAAAAGTGATTTTAATAATCTGTTGAAATGCATCAGAGCAACCAAAGCAGCACTGACATTAAGGCCCATTGTTTTAGAGGAAAGGGAGGCCCAGGGACGGGAGTCCTGTCTTTGGTCTTTGGCAATACTTTTGCCATTGATGCATTTGTCCATTTTAAGGAGCAGCTGACACTGAGTAGAGCTTTCAGTGGTTTCAAGGAGCTGTAGTAGGAGTGAAAAATGATTGAATTCAGGATTCTCCAGGAGCATGTACCTAGGTAAGCACACCAGGATTTTACATTGGACCCAATAATGCCCACAATGTAGGAATAAAAGCAAACCTGGTAAGCCAGTTATAAAAAAAACCCTCAAAGCCGGGTTCCAGTACCTCAGTCCTTACTTGGTTCAAAATTATCTGACCTCATCTTAACTCCATTGCTGGAAGTATAATTCCTCTCTTGGGGAAAATAAAGTCATCTAGATTCTTAAATTATCTTTATAATTTTTCAGACACGGCTCATTATTCAATCAGAAATAATAATGCATAAGAAAGAAAAGAAATGATGAAAATCAAGAGATAAAAATAAGTGTAGAAATAGACACGTGGGACATGACAGTATTGCAATTCACCAATAAGAACTTTAAAATAACCATGAGTAATATAGAATATTAAGGGAAAATAAAACACTACAAGAAGTAATCAAGAGAAATTGTGAAAAAATATAAAAACTGAAACAAGACAATAAATGGTTTTAACACTAGTTTATACACACATGGGTAGAGGAACGGTAAGCTAGAAATAGGCTAGAAGAAAATATACACATAAAGGCACAGAGAAAAAAACACGAAATATACAGACACACATGGAAGATACAAACAGAATATAAAGAAAAGGTCTTGAAACAACTGTGATTGGAATCTGAGAAAAGAGGAGGGAGGAAAAAAATGGGATAAAAGCATATTTGAAGATGCATTGGATGAAGTCCCTCTCACCCCCAAATATTAAAAAAAAACAACAAAAATATTTGCAGTGCTCTATAACCCCAAACAGGGTAAATATATAGAACGCCACACAAGCATATCACAGCAAAACTTAAAATTTAAGATAAAAAAATCTTAAAAGTATCCAGAGAAACATGAACTTCTCAGCAAGTAAAGATAGAAGGTTTAAGAAAATGAATAATTACCTTCAAAGTAAAAAAACAAACATAATACTGATCCAGAATTCTATACATAGCAAAAATGTCCTCAAAAAAGAAAGGCAAATGAGTACATTTTCAGATAAATGAAAATTTATTAGATTAGTGAACAGCAGGTCTGCATGAAAGGAAATAATTAGAGGATTCTTCAGACAGAAGGAAAATGATCCCAGATGGAGACATGGATATGCCACAAGGAATAGAGAGCCCACTGCAAGTAAATATGTGGATACCTCTAAATGGCTATTGATTGAATAAAACATTAATGATGAAGTCTTGGGTATATGAATGTATAGAACAGTAAAATAATTGACAACAATTGCATGAAAAAATAGGAGTTGGTTAGAGAATAAACCAAGAGTTAAATTGTTTTAAGGTCCTTGCAATGACTAAGTGTTAAAAGTCTACTATTTGGATTTTAATGTTAATGATGGATTTTATAATTTCCATATCAAACCCTAAAAATTAGTAAAATAATATATAATAGAGGAAGAAAATGAAATACAATAAAATTTGGTTATTTGAAAAATAGGAGAAAAGAAATAAAGGAGTATAAAGAGTTGGGACAAAAAAGTGCACATATATGCACATATACCTGTAACGATATTAGATAAATGAGTAAAATTATCCAATTAAAACTCTAACCTCATCAAATTAGATTTTACAATAAATCTACTATAAGCTTCTTATAAGACATATCCTTTAAATATAAAGCTACAGATAGAGGGTAAAAATAAAAATATTGCAAAAGATATATGTTGCAAGTATGAAACAAAAGAAAGCTGGGAACAATATACAAAAAACCCCACCAGACTCAGTGTTCTTTAAGAAAAGATTACTGAGATAGAAACATTTCATAATATGAAAAAATCAATACGTTGGGAATATATAAAAAGTCTAAATATGTTTGTGCCTAATAAAATAGCCTCAAAATATCCAAGGTTAAAAGAAAAACAGAATTAAAAAGAGCACCTGACATGTAAACTCACAGTGGAATATAGTAACATGCTGTTTACATGATTTAGTCGTCACCGATTAAAAGTGACGACTAAAGACAGGAACAATTTACTCCACGCCTGTCGCAGCGTCCTTATGAGTTTACAATTACACTCTCATGGGTTTGTTGAATTTTAAATCTGTAATTAACATGTGAAATACCTGAGGACCAAAAAGAGCAGAGGTTTAAAATAAATAAATTGGTGATGCTGTCAACAGCAAAGTATTATTTACTGTCCTTTGAATAAAAATGTATTCTAGTGATGCCTTTAAAACATGTCGAGTGTGATCATACCTTACAAAATAAAAAGGATCATGAAAATAAATAGCCATGGAAGTTCATGTAAACATAGAAAAGGTTATAGAATCCTGGAGAAACAAGTTGACAAAATGAGTACTACAAGAGGCACTGGAGGTTTAAGAAATATATGCACATTGTTCCATAAAACATTGAAGGACCCAAATTTGTAGCAAATTCCACGGCTGTTTTAAAGTTGAGCTGTTATAGTAAACTGGGCATTCTTGATACTTGAGCATGGAATGTGTGCACAGGGAAAGAAAATAGCATTGCATTTTACAAGCACTATATTGTAAGTGGAAAATGCAATGTATTAAAGAAAACTGTATTTAAAATTGGCAAAAAAAAGAGAAAGAAATGCACAAGCTAGTCCATTCTGAACTACACTCATGATAGTACCCCTGAAATCACAGCTTTCAGAATAAGTGCCTTATCAACTTTAAAATGAAATTCTGTAGTATTGTGCTGACTTAGCTCTTAAATAATCTAAACTGATATTACTAGGAAAAGGTTAATTTGTCAGTTTCAGTGATTGTCAACTAAAAAATTTGAAATCAATAAAATTAATATCATTTCTCATCCCATTCTTTATTTTCTACTCTATGTAGACAATTTACATCATGCCTTTATATCTGACTAACATGGAGGTGCTTTGTATGGGAAATAGAACCTTTACTACTATTGTTTCCAATTTGTTAGATAACTAAAATAAAGATACTTTTAATCAAATTAAAAATGATTATTTCTATCTTTACAATTTTCAACAATAGAGTTTTTGTCTGAGAAAAAAATCCAATTACTTAGTAAGGGAGCTGTCTCCCGAAACTCTGTCAAGGATGATTTATGTCATTCTAAAATGGCCCAATCAGTAAGTTATGGAATGTCATGCATGGCACAGAGTTCTAAGATTTACTAAAGACAAATGGGATGGAAGAGTACGGATGTTTCCGCTTGGTGCCTCCCTTCCTTCATCTCACAGCATTTTAGTGCCAAGCTCTGCTCCTAGTAGGGGCTTCAGGCTGTGAAGGTCCCACCTCTGTGTGGACAACCTGGATTTGCCTGACCAGATTCTTGTTACTTCCCTTTCATGGTCAAACTCACCTCTGTGCTTCTGAATCTGGATAGGTAGTTCTGTAGCTTACCACACATATAAACAGGGGTTTTCTAGAGGCCTGTAAGTTTGTAATTACAATCACAAGTTACAATTTCAGGTATTAAATATCCTATCCACTGAAAATAGTGATGAGTAAAGAAAATCAAGATAAAAATGCTGTTAACGTTAGCCTATTACCAGATTTCTCATGTTGAGGGCCTTGTGCTCATAAACCAATTTTTTTTTTTTTCGGTATGCGGGCCTCTCACTGCTGTGGCCTCTCCCGTTGCGGAGCACAGGCTCCGGACGCGTAGGCTCAGCGGCCATGGCTCACGAGCCCAGCCGCTCCGCGGCATGTGGGATCTTCCCGGACCGGGGCACGAACCTGTGTCCCCCGCATTGGCAGGCGGACTCTCAACCACTGCGCCACCAGGGAAGCCCCCATAAACCAATTTTAACAGGTATCCAGTGAACATCAGTTAGAGGTTGTGGCACTTCACTGTACGTTATTCCTACTGCTTATAATATGAATAAAATGCTATTTTCCCATGATATGCTATCAATTTTGTTGCTAGGCATTGAGTGAAACAACGATGATAGTGAAAAATAAGCAAGAGCTTCATTTGGCCCAAACAGATAAAAAGCTGTCCTCCCATGGGTCTGCTCTGACTATTGTTTAATGTCATAAACTTCTCAGTAGCTGTTGTAGAACAAGGCATAAATGATGGATTTCTACACTTCCAGAAGAAGGGTGGAAATTCCTCCTTTGCTTATTTATTTATCATGCATCTTCGCAGAATGTGTGGTAACATATCTTGTATGATATTTCAGGGACCTTACTAACCAAAAATATCTTGCCTTTCTTCTTTTTCTTGGATATCCCTAAAGACTAAAACCTCACTCCTTTATTGAAAGATTTCAAATTCTCTGTAGAAAGTTCACGCGCGCGTGTGTGTGTGTGTGTGTGTGTGAGAGAGAGAGAGAGAGAGAGAGAGATTTCATACAAAGAGAAAAAGAGACACCACATATTCCTTAAATACACTAAATTTAATAGAGCCACTGCTTCTCAAAATTCTGAACGGGCACCTCCAGTGTATCTGGGAACTCTAAGCCAAAGCAACTTATGAAAAAAAACCCACAAAATTTATTTTACATGCCTCATTTTATTCATAAAATTAGAATTTTTCTATGTTTTGTTACATTTTATTACCCATTTCACATAAACATATTTTCTCTATCCCATAGGTTTAAGAGAAAAACTCAGTATTATTTTTCAGTCCTAGTAAGAAGAGCAATCGTTAAAGTGACTATCATTAGCTCATAAAAGCCTAATTCTAGTGATTTGTGGAGTCAATTTTACATTTATTATGCTTATTTACAGATGGGTTTGTTTATTTCATGCTGAATTTCATTTTGGGGAATCTCTGAACAAATTGAACTGTTACATTTTAATGTAAATATATATCCATACAGAGGACAACTATCCAAAATGACCCATGATCAATTACGACAGGAAGGATCCACATTGTCTCGCTTTCAAAATACCAACAGGATTGTTCTTCAAGTTGTGATATTTTAAATCGAAATTGAAGAGGTGTGGAAATCTTTAAATATATACAGAAATATTCAGCGAGGACTCGATACAGATAAAGCAGTATATTCAATGTCTTGCTATGCTAAAACTTTTTTTTATTTGTCCAACTAAAATCATATCCAAACACTTTGAAATTATGTCCTCGAGATCCTTGTTGAAGGATTCTGAGTAAGCTATCATTTCTTCTAATCAAAACATGAGTAGTTTTGTAGACCTAATAACAGTCCAGTGTAAAAATAATAATAGATAAGAGGTCTAGCTTAATCTATTAGAAAAGTGAATGGACGGTTTCCCGGAGATGTAGATTTCAATCAGTTATTAAAGAGCTTTTATCGAGGCTGATTTTGGGTGGTAGAACTTTGAATCAGTCCTCAGCTTTCTCTGCACTAACCACATAGCAAGTGAGTGCCTTGGAGAGCTTTGCTGGTGGTGATGTCCCTTTAGCTACAGAATGATGACAGAATGACGGCTGTCATTATCATTCCCTACTCAGTTGGAATGTGAGAGCTCTTTCAGTCCAGATCAGCTGCCACTGGCCACAATTCTATTTGCAACCGTACCGGATAAAAACGGAGCAGAAGGCTAATGAATACCTATTTCTTTTCTTCCAGAAACATCATCACTTTGCAGAAGTTTATATATTGAAAGCCACTGAATCCATCATTTTCTGTAAGAATGCCATAAAATACACGGAGTTATGTTACAATACTATTCTAGTCATGACACCAAAAAGGAACACGGTGAAGAAAATGCTAGAACAAATCAATATCAAGTGTTCTTAGTGGATTACATATCACTTAAATACATGGAAAATAATTTACATTGAGGGTCTTCTACCTTTAGGTAAAGGAGATGCAAGAGTTTTCAAGACATAGCGCCAATAAAAGAAAACACTTTTGAATCATGCCATTACAAAACTGAGATCAATGCTGTGAAATGGACAATACAGGCTTCAGAAGATATAAATAAGAGAGTGTTTCCTAAAGAAAATTAACTTTAAGAGAGAATATTAATGAAGAGTTGGTATTAGCCCAGTGAAGGGGATAAGGATGGGGCTTGAACCAGGTAGAAGTTTCAAAATGACATTAATCAAAATAATAAGTAAAATAAGTATCACCTATAATATATACTAGGCGTTGTTCTAAGTACTTTTCTTAAATTAACTCACGTAGTATTCATAAGAGCCTTGTGAGATAGGGAATATTACTATTTCCATATTGTAGATAAGGAAGTTGAAGCCCAGAGATGTTAATTAACTTCCCCCAATCACACAGCTAATAATACTGGCACCAGATAATCTGTCTTCTGAGTCTTACTATGGCCATTGTCCAAAGGAGAAAGCCTCTCGGAGGTGTCAAAAAACTCTTTAATCAAGATACACATATATCCCTCCTGTCTCATTACAAGGTACATTTCCAATAACATTTTCCTTCTTATGCAATTTACAAAAGTATCATATATTTATATTGTTTTGATTATCTGTTTACCAATAATAATTATGGTACTCCAATTAAGAAGAAAAAAATTGACAACAATTTAGTGTCACAAGAACATTTTAAGTTATATATATATATATATAAATTTATATATGTGTGTGTAGTATACAAACAAATAATATACATCTACATTTATATGTGTTTAGTAAAATATTTTCAAAATTAAAGCATATTATTTTAGGATGGGACACTGGAGGGAAGGTAATATGCAATTAGAAATTCAAAAAGGAAAATGCAGCAATGTAAAATTCACAACTGTTAAAGAAGAAATTTTTCTGTATGTTTTAAAAGGACTATGGTGAGTGTTGAGTGACATTGGTGTCTATAATCTATGGTATATATTTAAATGAGAGAAAATTGTTGTAGTTCATATGTCAATATTTCCAATATTGCAAAATACGTCCTTTATAACTATTTAAACTTGAGATGAAAAACATAAGATACCAATTTAAATGTGAGAGGATGATGCTTAAGCACTTAGTGAAAGGATCTGTTTTCCCTCCAAAATCTAGAAATTTTATTCGTCTTACCTCCTTCCCATCACACGGAAGGAAAATGAGACAACCTTCAATTTGGCCCCATCCAAGAGAAGGTCACAAATAACCACCCGGAGGGTATTAGGAAAAAATAAATTACTCATGAGTTACTGATTAAATTCTTAACAGACAGGGTATGAGAAATTAACTTATAATGTTTTTAGATTACAAAATGTTTTGGACGTCTGTATCTTTGCAAGACACATCTTGATGAGCCTTTCGGATTCTTAGAAATGACGTGTGTCTGCAGATGGGATATTTCACCAAATAATTTTTTTAGAAAGAAAAGACCCAAGAGATTTGTTCTCCTTTTCATTTTCACTTAAGTTCAACTGTTGTGAAATAAAAAGTATTGGCAATGTATCTTCTGAGATTTTTAAGAGCTACATGTCTATGGCCTTGGCAAGCTGCCAGAATAGTAGTATTCCAAACTCAGATGAAAACAGGTTATGCAGAAAGAGCTAACCCAGAGTGACTCAATAATGCTAATTATTTGAAACTCCTCATGAGAGTTAAGTACACTCTACAAGCCACTATCAATGTGACAGAGCTGTTTAATTCCCTTTATATTGTAATTACAAAAGAAGTAATTGTTGCTTTTCAACAGTGGAAAACTTTGTCTCCGATTGTTCCTTCAACCCCACCCTGTGGCAGATGGAGGGGGGCAAATCCTCAGAGAATGGAAATGGTTCCCAGAGACCTTGTCTTTTTTCTTTTTTCACACCTACCAGGTAACCCTAGGTCAAAACAATAACAGAAATGAAAACTTGTTCAAATTTCAAACTTTCTAAAAGCAGAAGAGAGTCTCTGGGCCAGCATGGAATTCATCAGTGTTCTCAAAGTGAGGTCCCTGGACCGGTGGCATCAGCATCTCCTTGTTAGAAATATAAATTCTTGGGCCCCAACCCAAACCTACTGAGTCAGAATCTCTGGGGAGGGTCTAGAAGTCTGTGTTTTAACAAGCTCTCCAAGTGATTCTGATGCACACTAAGATCTGGGAGCCGCTGGTCTGGAGGAATGTTCATTCTCTTTGGAGGGATCGAGCCCTGAATTTTAATCCCACTTCTGACACTTACGATACATATAGCATCTTCTCATTTACTTAACATCTCTCAGTTTTAATTTTGTCATCTATAAACTGGAGACAATATCAACTGAGATGATGTTCTTGTAGAGATGATGAGGGTAAAACACCCTCTCAGAATGCATGGATTGCTCCTAAATCACCAAAACTAGCAGTGCCATAGAGGCAGATGATGAGAAGGGAAAAGATTTCAAGCCTAGGACAGAAGATGCTCTGTTAGCAGAATCAGATGTATAACTGCACAAATGTTCTGAGAAAGAAAGCTATTCCTGGTGGCTGCTCTCTACCAAATGCCACCAACACACCCACCCATGCTAAAGCGCTAATAATTTGCCTAAAATTGATTGTGGTGCATCTTCCCAACTAGTCAGGTGCATTCTCTGAAAGTAACATGGAGTGCCACACACAAGACCTCAGCAGTAAGAGTATCTACCCAATTTGGCAGAAGGAGACAGGCAAGTTGATACCATTGTTGTCTACATCAGATCAGGAACATTACTTCTGTTTACATTTCAGTGTGAATGAGTTTTTGAGTTCACTTGAACTGGGCTGTGTCTTCTCAGATACATGGGTGTTTATGTGTCCTAAATATTTAATATCCACTGCTCTTCACGTTTGCTCACTGCCTTTACAATGAAAGGATTCTACGTGTTTTTTTCTGACTGTATCCCCAGCACTTAGAAGTGTGCCTGAACGTAGCATCTGTTCAATAAATATTTGTTGAATGAATAAGGTTGTCTCTTTGCTATTTTCATTAGTATATAATCTTCAATATATAATTTTCAAGATACAGCTTTTCATTAGAAATGGAATTCTCTCCATTTTGAGAAACAATTTCAAAAATTTTACATTATCGGAAACCTATCATTCCTGTATGCTGAAGAGTTGAGTCCTTTATTAGAACTCAACACTGTAGCCCACTTTCCCTTTTTATCTGAAGCACTGCAAAATGGCAACCTAAGGAATATGCCTTTGTTTTCATACGATCCTTTTATTTTAATAGTCGACATTTAAAAATTAAAAGTACATGATGCCACATGAAAATACAGGAAAAGACAATTGCTCAGTTTTCTACAGTAAATCTCTATTTGGAATAATAAAAATAGTCAGCAATCCACAGATCTTGTAGGACAAAACTTGACTTGAAGAAACTGCATAGAAAAAAGTGAGACATTAATTTGCTTTTACAACCTCTCTGACAGAACGGTCAAGAATACCAAGAACAAAAAAGGGAAGAATACAGAGCTCAGTAGGACAGGACCCAAGAACTAGAAACCGCCGAAGGAGGGTGGTGTGAGGGACTCTGCCTTACAGCGACACTGGGGTAAACGTAGGTCACTGGCTTATTGACAACATATTCATGAGAGATTTCTTGAAAAAATAACCAACACCTGCCACTGCCGTCGAGTAACTCAAGAAAGAAGAAAACATAAAGGATTAGATTTATGGCTCTGCAGGATGAGAAAAGTTGAAACTATTTTAAAGGAAAAAATCAGGAGAAAGTAAAGACATGAGCTTTCTGAGTTTATGTCAAGAAAGGAGCAATGGGAGATTAATATTCATTTCTGCTTAACATGGGTTATGCAGAATTTGGCACTTAAGTTATTTTACTCCTGGTTCCTATTATTTTCAAGAATGTCATTTGTGTTCACATCCTTAAAATGACTGGAATGAGGGGTATTTGGGGGTGGGAGAGACATCTCTGGGGCCGTCATTCACAGGTTTCTGTATCACCAAGGATCTTACTTCGGAATTTGGGGGATGAGTCAGGTCATCAAGGTGAGAGGTCAGAGGCATGGGCTTCCTGAGGTAAGTCATCCAACCCACTGCCTGAGCCACTGGGTTTACCGGCAAGACCATAAATTATATATTATTATTTAGATGTCCTAATTAGGGAGCCCTTCCACATCGCTTTGCTTGGACAACATCTTGTGTTTGATTACGGTGTGAACATTATATTACCCTAACTCATCCCCTCACTTAGAAAACACAAGCTGGGTTTGCACAGTGTGACCTCTGACCTTCACAGACTAACCCGTTGCCTACAAAAGTCTTATTACACACACTTCCATCCATGAATTGTATTTTCTTACAGAAATTTTATACAGCCTTCTCGATGTCAGATCCTTCCATTCAATTTAAATAGTGTTTTGATTGGCAGATTCCTGGAATGTAGCAAGCTTTGTTAACAATATTATTTATTCTCACTTTCTTCTGGTTTGAGAATCTGTATTTGCCTGGAAAAGAATAATTTGAATTGATACTACATCCTTTCATTTCTAAGCAAGTAGCAATCACACTCCATTGATGATACTGAATAAAAGAGATTCATCCAAGAAAAGCTGACACAATTTCCAAAACCTTGAGAAGGTCCTTTAGGCAGATTATCCTGTATGAGCCATTCATCTACGGAGCTTATGGGGGAAGTTAACACAAATCAAGATGTAAACACCTGCCAATCGTAATTTATTTGTCTCAATTTTTAAAATTTGTATGAAAGTAGCAAACTATATTTTAAATCAAAACTACTGCTATACGGCTGCTTGCCACGAGCTATCTATTTTACATTTGGTAGTGACATATATGTCCATGCCACAGGGAGATCAGCTCGGTGCTTTGTGACCACCTAGAGGGGTGGGATAAGGAGGGTGGGAGGGAGATGCAACAGGGAGGAGATATGGGGATATTTGTGTATGTATAGCTGATTCACTTTGTTATAAAGCAGAAACTAACACATCATTGTAAAGCAATTATACTCCATAAAGATGTTAAAAAAAAAACCAAACTAGTGCTATATGTATTGCAGGACTGTGAAATTAACATCCAAGAAATAAACATCTAGACCTTTGCTAGTAAAATAGAAATTCAAAGAAAATTTTAGATATCTTACAAATATTTCCTAAAAGTGAGGAGAAAAGTGATAATACAAAATACCTTCTATAATAAAATTTTATTAGGTCTAGATTTTTAATTATTACTTTAGTTGTTTTCTATTCATTGCTCTCAACAGCATCCTAATATCCACTCCCAGTAAAATTTGAGCTAAACATGAGAAGTATTTCCTGGGGGAATAAAACCTAAACTGACATTCTAAACTATTAGTGTAAATAATATTAGATTCTGATGTTTGGTCTACAGGGTCATATTTATTTGATTAATAAGTTTCAGTATTAATACCATAACATGGTCATTTAAATCTATGGGGAAAAGGATTATTCAATAAACAGTGTGATAATTAGGCAGCCAGTTGGAGAAGGAGAAAAATGAATCACAAGTTTAAAGCTATTACCAAAATAGGGCTTTCCTGGTGGTGCAGTGGTTGAGAACCCGCCTGCCAATGCAGGGAACACAGGTTCGAGCCCTGCTCCAGGAAGATCCCACATGCCACGGAGCAACTAAGCCCGTGCACCACAACTACTGAGAATGCGCTCTAGAGCCTGCGAGCCACACCTACTGAAGCCTGTGCGCCTAGATCCCGTGCTCTGCAACAAGAGAAGCCACTGCAGTGAGAAGGCTGCGCACCCCAAAGAAGGGTAGCACTCCCTCACCACAACTAGAGAAAAGCCGGCACGCAGCAACGAAGACCCAACACAGCCAAAAATAAATTAATTAATTAAAAAAAAACACTTTTACCAAAATAAATTGGAGAGGGATTAATTAAATGAAAAACAAATCATGAAATACTAGAAGAAATATAGATTAGGAAAAAAGTTGCAGTATGGAAGATCTTTGTAAGCATGAAACAGAAATCAAGAATCATTTTTAAAAGGTAAAAGGTATTACCTAAAACACTGTAATATTCTGCATGGCAAAAAAATTACCACAAATATAAGAACAAGTAAGGATGAAAATGAAGAAAAACACTTGTGACAAATATGGCACTGTAAGCTTTATATTACTATATATCAATAATAATAATAATAAATAAACCAATAGAAAAATGAGGAAAGGAAATGTCAGTGTTCTCTTCAAACAAGATTGACTTTTAATCAACATAAAATATAATTAACGTCTTTCCTTATAAGAAGAAAGAAAATGAGAAAGACATTAAGATGTCACTTTTAGGGGCTTCCCTGGTGGCGCAGTGGTTGAGAGTCCGTCTGCCGATGCAGAGGACACGGGTTCGTGCCCTGGTTCGGGAAGATCCTACATGCCGCGGAGCGGCTGGGCCCGTGAGCCATGGCCGCTGAGCCTGCGCGTCCGGAGCCTGTGCTCCGCAACGGGAGCCACAGCAGTGACAGGCCCGCATATCACACACACAAAAAAAAGATGTCACTTTTATCTAGCAGTTAGCAAAAATCAAAAGGTTTGACAACTGTTGGCAAAAGTGTGAGGAAAGAGGCATTCTCATATTCCCTGTCATTTACTAAGAGGTAACTAAAAACAAACAAACAAGAAGACCACAAAACACAGTGGTCTAAATAGATGTTTAGTTTTCTATCATGTCACTGTCCACCCATTTCAGGGAGCTGTGCAACTCCTCTTCTCGAGTTCATTAAGGGATCCAGGTTTATTCAATTAAACTGTTCTTTTATCTCCAAGGAAGATACCCATCTCTGTGTAGTGGAAGATGGATCACTGGTATTTCTGCATTCTGGGAGAATGGAGGAGAGAAAGGCAAGTCCCAGGACTAACGATTCCCTTCGAGCCTGAGTCCAGGACTTTCCCCACTCTGTGGGGAAGGCAGAGGCAGGCATTTGGGAACCTCAAATGGATGACAGTCCCTGGTGGGACTGAATATATCTGTGTATCCACCAAAGGTAGTGAAACACTTGTTTCCACTGCGTTTTGTCTGGATTCCCTGACCACATGTGCAAGAGAAGACAGTGACCAAGTGGGATGAGCCTTCTCTTCTCCTGAGCCTGGAGTTGACCTGGAGACCAGGAGGCATAAACCCACTCTTGGTGCTTGGACAGTGAACTGACAGCTCCCTGACGGCCAGCTGCTCCATAATCAGACCTCAATGGCAGATGACATTGGGATTTCCAAATGATATTGTCAGCTCAGGCCATCCATCAACTGACTATGAACCTCAAAGAGTAGGTAGAGAAAAATGGTAATATCAAAGAGTTGAAACCTCATAAAACACCCATAATGACATAGAGCAGAGGAAGGTGACAGATGATGCCTACATATGTAAACAGATAGACAAAAAAATAAAAATTCAGGAGTACATACAAAGATTCAAGTACAAAAGACTTCCTGGAAATATGTTTTTTTCTTTAAAAAGGTTTAAAAAGAATATATACTATGCTATAGTATGACTGTGTGTATGTGTGTGTGTATATATCTCCTTGGGGAGATATCAGCCATATGCATACATATATCCCCATATCCCCTCCCTCTTGAGCCTCCCTCCCACCCTCCCTATCCCACCCCTCTAGGTGGTCACAAAGCACCGAGCTGATCTCCCTGTGTTATGATGCTGCTTCCCACTAGCTAAATATTTTACATTTGGTAGTGTATATATATGTCAATGCTACTCTCACTTTGCCCCAGCTTCTCCCTCCCCTCTATGCCCTCAAGTCCATTCTCTATGTCTACGTCATTATTCCTGCCCTGATGCTAGGTTCATCAGTACCCTTTTTGGTTTTTTTTAGATTCCATATATATGTGTCAGCTTACAGTATTTGTTTTTCTCTTTCTGACTTACTTCACTCTGTATGATAGACTGTAGGTCCATCCACCTCACTACAACTAACTCAGTTTCGCTTCTTTTTATGGCTGAGTAATATTCCATTGTATATATGTGCCACATCTTCTTTATCCATTCATCTGTCGATGGACACTTAGGTGGCTTCCATGTCCTGGCTATTGTAAATAGTGCTGCAAGGAACATTGGGGTACATGTCTCTTTTTGAATTATGGTTTTCTCAGGGTATATGCCCAGTAGTGGAATTGCTGGGTCATATGGTAGTTCTATTTTTAGTTTTTTAAGGAACCTTCATACTGTTCTCCATAGTGGCTGTAACAATTTATATTCCCACCAACAGTGCAAGAGGGTTTCCTTTTCACCACACCCTTTCCAGAATTTATTGTTTCTAGATTTGTTGATGCCCATTCTGACCAGTGTGAGGTGATACCTCATTGTAGTTTTGATTTGCATTTCTCTAATAATTAATGATGTTGAGCATCTTTATGTCTTCTTTGGTGAAATGTCTGTTTAGGTCTTCTGCCCATTTTTTAATTGGATTGTTTGTTTTTTTGATATTGAGCTCCATGGCTGTTCATATATTTTGGAGATTAATCCTTTGTCCATAGTTTCTCCCATTCTGAGGGTGTCTTTTCATCTTGTTTATGGTTTCCTTTGCTGTGCAAAAGCTTTTATGTTTAGTTAGGTCCCATTTGTTTATTTTTATTTTCATTATTCTAGGAGGTAGGTCACAAAAGATCTTGCTGTGGTTTATGTCAAAGAGTGTTTTTCCTATGTTTTCCTCTAAGAGTTTTATAGTGTCTGGTGTTACATTTAGGTCTTTAATCAATTTGGAGTTTATTTTTGTGTATGGTGTTAGGGAGTGTTCTAATTTCATTCTTTTACATGTAACTGTCCAGTTTTCCCAGCACCACTTATTGAAGAGGCTGTCTTTTCTCCATTGTATGTTCTTGCCTCCTTGTTGTGAATTAGGTGGCCATATGTGCATGGGTTTATCTCTGGGATTTCTACCCTGTTCCATTGATCTATATTTCTGTTTTTGTGCCAGTACCATACTGTCTTGATTACATAGCTTTCTAGTATAGTTTGAAGTCAGGGAGCATTTTCACTAAGATCAGGAACAAGACAAGATGTCCACTCTCACCACTCTTATTCAACATAGTTTTGGAAATCCTAGTCACGGCAATCAGAGAAGAAAAAGAAATAAAAGGAATACAAATTGGAAAAGAAGAAGTAAAACTGTCACTGTTTGCCAATGACATGATACTATACATAGAAAATCCTAAAGATACCACCAGAAAACTACTAGAACTAATCAATGAATTTTGTAAGGTGGCAGGATACAAAATTAATGCACAGAAATCTCTGGCATTCCTATACACTAACAATGAAAAATAAGGAGAAATTAAGGAAACAATCCCATTTACCATGGCAACAAAAAGAATAAAATACTTAGGAATAAACTTACCTAAGGCGGTGAAAGATTTGTACTCAGAAAACTATAAAACACTGATGAAAGAAGTCAAAGATGACATAAACAGATGGAGAAATAGACCATGTTCTTGGATTGGAAGAATCAATATTGTGAAAATAAATATACTACCCAAAACAATCTACAGAGTCAATGCAATCCTTATCAAATTACCAATGGCATTCTTCACAGAATTAGAACAAAAAATTTTACAATTCGCATGGAAACACAAAAGACCCCGAATAGCCAAAGCAATCTTGAGAAAGAAAAACAGAGCTGGAGGAATCAGGCTCCCCGACCTCAAACTATACTAACCCTATCCTTTTAAGTGTTCAATCCTTTCAGAACTATGTAGACGTAAGTGATTTAATTAGAAGTCCATCCTGTAGGCTACTAAAAGTCTTCTCAATAGACAGAATAAATGTATTTAGAATGAAACTTCTTTTCAGGGAAGTGGTTGTCACATATACTTGATACATTTCAAAATATTTAAAATAACTATATCAATTTCAATAATTTTTGGTCCCTGTCAAAGTTTAAATGATAATCTTCATGAATGCATGTCAGTGTCCCATGTGCCGTATGCTATAAACCCAAGGAGATTATTGAATTCAGTTATCAATATTTATACAGTAGCTTTTTTGACAAATGCTCAGAGAATTGTAAAATAGCTATTATGTTTAGAGATAAAGACTATGAGATAGATTTGCTTCATATTCCGACAATGTTTCCTATTGTTTTAAGCCTATACTGTTGCCATAGTTACAGCATGAGGTTCAAAAATCCTCTCTTCTTTGTAATATGTTAAAGGATAACTTTATAATATTCTGGTAGACTATAATATTCACCAAATATACCATCATATAAATACAGTTCTTATTTTACTATCAGACCCCACTATTTCAAACATGAAAGGAGCAGGAATTTTTTGATATTAACTATGAATAATAATGCTAAATATTTTAGGGATTCTTATCAAAACAAACTAAAGGAAAGGGAGAGAAATAAAATAATTTTTCGTTTAGTTGGTTTTGTTACATTATTACAATTAGGCATTATCATTTTTATTCACAGTACTCTAAGGCAGCCATTTGTTTTTCCAAATCAATGCTTGAAAATTAGAATACAATTTATAATTTCTACATCAGTGGAGACTTATTGTGTCTTTGAAACAGTGAACCCTGGAAGGAAGCCCTTTGAAGCCCTGTCTTTCCCTCTTCCCGTATCTCAGATCTCTCAGACTAAATGTTCTCCATTTCCCCTTCATCATCGAATTCTGTGTATCATGATTAAGTCACTTATCTTTTCAGTCCTTACTTTCTACCTTGAGAATGCAAGGATGACAGAGAAGTACATTTGACATTTGACATCCCCCTAGCAAAGATAAGAAATGAATAAGATCGGATGTTGTGAGAATGAATGAAACTGCATCTGCAGAGAGAATGTTGAGCTTTTCAAGGAAACAACTAGCACGTTGCAGGTTGTCTGTTGATTGTAATTCATTCTTCAATTAGACAGGCAGGTATAAAAAAGAGCAAACAAATGTAAAGAAACCCCTTGCCCCAAATGCCAACTGCTAAGAATTTTTTATCTTGAACTTTTTGATTTCCATTCTGCCTGTGCACTTTCAGGACAAGGTGAGTGCATTTGCAGCAAAGAAGGCTTTTGTTGAATAACTGAATCACGCAACCATTCACAAACCACCTATGCCTGCCTAGTGGCTAATTCCTTAAACATACCAGTCATGTGTCACACTGAAAAGTCCTATGAACGGCTTCAACATGATTTTTTTTTTTTTTTTTTTTTTTGCGGTACGCGGACCTCTCACCTCTGTGGCCTCTCCCGTTGCGGAGCACAGGCTCCGGACGCGCAGGCTCAGCGGCCATGGCTCACGGGCCCAGCCACTCCGCGGCATGTGGGATCTTCATGGACCGGGGCACGAACCCGCGTCCCCTGCATCGGCAGGCGGACTCTCAACCACTGCGCCACCAGGGAAGCCCCTGTTTTAGTCTTGACTGGCGGGTATCACCTCCTTCTCCTCCACCTGCTGTTTCTCCAGGCACCTGGTTCCTCTCCCAGCAAGTCTCTGCATTACACAACTTGTAGCAATGACTTAATGCAAAACAATATTTTTGCTATTTGATAATTCTTGAAACTGATTTAGGAAAAAGGGGATGGGATGAAGTATGACATGCCTTCTGGCATTACTAGTTGCAAGTTATGCATTTGATGTTTTATTTTCCTAATACCTAATCCATTTTTTGTGTGAACGTCACAGGGTACTTGTTCAAGGCCCCAATATTACTGAAATATTTTTCATCATAAATGTTAAATTCCAATTCAGACAAATCTATACACAATTTTAAAAGCTGTATAATCAGAAGCTAAATTTCAATGTGTATTGGAGAAAAATTATTGCATATTTTATTGGAAAATAAAACAATAATAGCATGTATTATTCACTTACTGACAATTCTGGAGGTAATTTCAAACACCCAATGATTTCATCAACAGCACATTTCTTTCAGTACTCCATACCGCCGTCTTCAGATATTAACTTTAACCATGAACTTGCTCCCTTATGGTCGAAGTGGCCATGAAATCATCTCTTTATACATCTTCAGTTATAAAGATTTATATGATAATGCTCATAATTGCTGTGGACTTGCCTCTAGGCTGACATCATAATAAAAAAAAAATGGATGATATCATCTTATAACTCACTATTGGCTTTCCCTATAAAACAAAGCAGTTATTTATCAATAACCAACTAAAACATAGTGATGATGTTTTATTTCTTTTTTTTTTTAAATAATTAATTAGTTAGTTAATTCGTTTTATTTATTTATTTATTTATTTGTGGTATGCAGGCCTCTCACTGCTGTGGCCTCTCCCGTTGCGGATCACAGGCTCCGGACGCGCAGTCTCAGCGGCCATGGCTCACGGGCCCAGCCGCTCTGCGGCATGTGGGATCTTCCCGGACCGGGGCACGAACCCGTGTCCCCCGCATTGGCAGGCGGACTCTCAACCACTGCGCCACCAGGGAAGCCCCTGTTTTATTTCTTAAAATAAGCAAATTATATAATTTCTTTTGTATTTATCTAAAGAATATTTTGGTTAATTTAATTTTCCAAAGTTGGGTCTTACTCTTAAAATTTTTCGAAATGGCGATTCTAGTAATTTGATTAATTTAACAGATAAACATTATATTTAAGTCTTATATTCTACTATCATGTCAATTTTCTGTTTATTCATTTAACCTTTAATTCATTCACATATTAATGCAGTTTATTTATGTTTTCAATTAAACAAATGATAACATAGTGGGGAGACAACACGATAAAATGTTCAAATATGTGGATTCTACAGCAAAACTTTCTGTGTTTGAATCTACTCCTTGGTATATCATTCAGTCTCACTGTGTCCAAGTTTTTCTATCTGGAAAAAAGAGATAAAATGCACACACCTCATAGGGTTATCATCTTTGTATGAGTTAATATATGTAAATTGCTTAGAAGAGTGCATGGTTCCTAATAATTACTAAATACAAATAAACAAAGAAATATACATAATTGAAGAAAAAGATATACTGTTTCCGTAATTGCCACACTTAGCTGTTTCTGTATGATTAAAAAGCTCAAGCATCAAAAGCAAAAATAGGGCTTCCCTGGTGGCGCAGTGGTTGAGAGTCCGCCTGCCGATGCAGGGGACGTGGGTTCGTGCCCCGGTCTGGGAAGATCCCACGTGCCGCGAAGCGGCTGGGCCCGTGAGCCATGGCCGCTGAGCCTGCGCGTCCGGAGCCTGTGCTCCGCAACGGGAGAGGCCACAACAGTGAGAGGCCCGCGTACCGCAAAAAAAAAAAAAAAAAAAAAAAGCAAAAATAGGCAAGTGGGACTACATCCAACAAAAAAGCTTCTGCACAGTAAAGGAAACAATCAACAGAGCGAAAGACAAACGTATGGAATAGGAGAAAATATTTGCAAGCCGTATATCTAATAAGGAGCTAATATCCTCAATATATAAGGAGCTCCTACAATTCAATAGAAAAAATCCCCCAAATAATCCAATTTTAAAATGGGCAAAGGACTTGAATAGATATTTCTCAAAAGAAGACATACAAATGGTCAATAGATACGTGAACAGATGCTCAACATTACTAATCATCAGGGAAATGTAAATCAAAACCACAATCAGATATCACCTCATACCTGTTAGGGTGGCCACTAAGAAAAAAAAGAAAACAGAAAATAACACAAGTGTTGGTCAGGATGTGGAGAAACTGGAACACTTATGCACTATTGATGGGAATGTAAAATGGTGCAGCCTCTATAGAAAACACTGGGGGGTTTCCTCAAAAAATTAAAAAGTGAACTACCATATGATTCAGCAATCCCACTCCTGGGTATTTATCCCAAAGAACTAAAATCACAGTCTCACAGAGGTACCTGCACTCCCATATTCACTGCTGCATTATCCACAATAGCTAAGAGGTGGAAGCAACCTAAATGCCCATCAGTGGATGAATGGATAAAGAAAATGTGGTTTATAAATACAATGGAATATTAGTCAGCCTCAAAAAAAATTAATCATGCCGTATATGACTACATAGATGGACCTTGAGGATATTATGTTAAACAAAGAAGGATATAGTGCATAATTCCGTTTACGTAATGTGTCTACGGTAGTCAATCTCACAGAAGCAGAAAGTAGAATTGTGGTTGCCGGGGGCTGGGAGTGGGAAGAAATGGGAGTTGCTGTTCAATGGTATAAAGTCTCAGTCACACAAGATGAAAAAGTTCTAGAGACCTACTGTACCACAATGTCCATATAAATAACAACACTCTACTGTATACATACAAATTTGTTAAAAGAGTAGATTTCATATTATGTGGGGTTTTTTTAAACCACAATTAAAATTAAAAAGTTCAATCAGTTCAAACCCACAAAACTGGGTTTGTTTTGGGTGGATATACCGCACAACCAATGGTCAGCTGATGACCTATATTCTCCATTTTCAAATTCTACTCCTGATGGGACAAAACCTAAAGAGTTTGGGCTTTGTGCTACCACACCTGCTGTCAATCTGACTGGAATAACATTTTGTCAGACAAAATTAATGTAAATCATATTATATCAATTAGGACCCTTTTCCCGTGCAAATGAAAATAAATCAATGCACGCTGACTTTTGCAAAACTGAACTTATTGACTCACAAAACCGAAAAACCCAGGAGTAGTACTTTAGGCACAATTTAATCCAGAAGCTCAAATTATTTGGAATCATTCGTTTCTGTTCTGCTTTTCTCTCTATTGGCTTTTTTCCCCGCGGGTCCTAATCGTCCCCAGGCTCACTTTTTCCTTTCTGGCAGCTGCCCGACCCTGAACGCTGCATGCTTCCAAGTACACCTGTGTTATCTTATATTACATATGTACCGTATACATAACATATATAGTATATCATCCTATGTAACATAAATATATATAGCATATAAGCACAAAATTATCATTACTGAGTAGTCCAGTAGGTTCAGTAATACTCAACAGACCATTTAGCCATATTATTAAAGCCCTAAAGTAAACATCCATTTGGCTCCTATTATGTGCAGATCCCTGTACCAGTGGACTCTCTCTGAATATTTGACAGAAACAGTGTCGTTGTATCATTTGCTTGATTTGCTCAAGTGTTCATCACTGATCAGTCACTTTGGCCGTAGAATTTAATGTATTAGTTGGATGACCCTATATCACCCTCTACCCTGGAGGCAGGAGTGGAGTAATATATTTTTATATTTTATACTGTTTAAGGAAACTGCAAACTTGTTATATTTTAATAATCTCTTTCAAAACTATGTTCCATATTTCATTTGTTTTATCCAAATTCTGCTTACAGTAATGGGCTTTAATTTTATATTCAGTATTCCAGGAGAGCAGATTTTCTTTTCAAGCACCTCTATCGATATGTATGTAGTTATGAATCCTAAGTTATGTGCCTAAAATTTTAAAAATGAGTCAAAGGTATATACTAAGAATAAATTATTTAAAAAATCCTCATTGCTAAGGGTAACAAGAACTATATGTTTCATCTTTAAAATAATGTCCAGATTGTCTAAGGAAATGCAAATCCTTCATTTCAAAAAGATGGACAAGCTGGTACTTGAAAGTAAATTCTAGATAGATAAGATATTACATTCTAACATATGTATACATATTCATTCCCTCTCTATCGATCTACTGTCTATCTAATATATTTTCATTTATTAAGCACTTTTTTCCCATTTTGGGGAATCAAAATTATAATTATTTTATTCTTTTTGAAAGTAATCTATACTATTAGTATTATTACCTAGGTAAGTTGGCCTTGGATGTGCAAAGCACACAAGGAGTGTTATTTTAGGACAGCACATTGGCTCTTCATGAATCAGTTTGACCTTCTTCTCTCACTCCCTGGCAAATCTACTCTGTTTATTCAATACCGAACCTTCTTGAAAAGGAAAGCAAACACTCAAAAAGAAGAAGCTTTATATAAGAGCTTTGTCCCTCCCTGGAGGATTTTGTCATCTGAAAACTAATTTGGGAGAAACTCCAAAAACAAACAAAAAAGATAATGTCTACTCACTAAGATGATTGGCATGACCACAAATTTACACAAATAATACATTTGGCATTAGTTTGATTACCCCTCTCAATTATTTGGAATCATTCCTAATATATATTGTAGGCTTCTGCAGCTGTAGCATCTATTACAAATATTTTTCCCATTTTTAGAGTTGAGGTTTCAGGTGGAATCTTCATGGTAGCTATATGAATATCGTGGGGAACACCTCATTCAAACTTGGAAATAAAATTGTTTTGTGGAGCAAAAGAAAAAACTCACTGGGTATGAATCGAACAGAGTGTGTACTCAATGTACAAAAATATGATGAGCTCTATTTTCTTATTTCTAAACTCAATCTAACCTCAAGCTCTAACAGTTGCTCAAATACAGGAAGACAATTATTTTCTAAATTGAATATACATAACCACTTAACGATTTAAAATTCACTTCCTAAATGCCATTAGCTGGTTCTCAACTGATGACTAGGCTCAAGGATCACCATGTCCCAATGGCGGAAATTCTGTTCGTGTTTTGAAGGGAACAGAGTTATTAGTAGGACCTGGGAGTTAATGAGCAGGTACCACGCTGGGGACAAAATGTAAATATCAGTAAGACATTTTTGACATGGGGGAACTTTCCTATAACTCAGAACTTAATGACTTGACAAGGACATCTAAAGCAAGCACTAGTAGCTACTAATAAATCACCGGAACATCTCTTTGAAGCGTTAAGAAAACAATGGCTTACAATGGAACAGCTGGAGATGCTGCTTTTGAGGACATGTAGCACCCTCAAGAACCACTCTCAGTTTCTGCTAATAATCTCTTTCATCTCAAAATGGAGACAGGACTTCCCTAGTTAAGCCACGCTGAGATTTGAACCTAGCATTTGGTCTTGAACCTCGTAGCAGGTGAGGTTGGATTTTGAGAGAGCAAGCATCATTCTGTATGGCATTTGCCTTGGAGTAGGGAATTACACGGTTTTGAGACAAGGGGAGGCTGCTTTTCTTGAGCAATTGTAGATGAGACACCTGCGCTGACCCAGAGGATTTGGGGAAATCTGAATGTTCAAAGTTCCCAAGCACAGCCACCATGGTATCTCTATCACAGGTCTCAGGGTCACACTTCCCTACCCCAGCCTGACTTTAATATAGAGATAGTAGCCATATGGCATATGCCAAGGCACCCTATTCTGTTTTCTATCCCAAATTTCCACAGTGTATAGTTGCTGGTCATCCTTCAGTATACTCCATATCCAATCCTTCTTGGGTTGAGCAATTACAAAAGAAGTCAGATGCTCTGGACAAGAGTAATACTTGGGACGGGGCTATTATGAGATGGGGCAAGGTATAGGGAATGGCTAAATCAAGGGGGAAACATTACAGTTTTTCTGACCCAAGACACACTCCAAATTCCCATCACCTAATTTCAGGTGGAGAAGAACAAGCTAAGACTTAAATTTTTGTTCTTTCTTTACATAAGCATCATATCAAGACAGTTTCTAGTCCCAAGGGAATAATGAAAAATTTCACAATTGCTGTGTAAGCACTCTGAAAGGATGCAAGGCATCTGCATGAGATAATCTTAGAACATCACACACTAATTTAGCCACCAAGTGACTACTCCTGAATGAATGACCTCAGGTCATTGACCTCAGCATGACCTCAGAATGACCTCAGGTCATTGACCTCAGCATGACCTCAGAATGACCTCAGCAGGAAAACTATCCAACTGAACCCAGCTCAAATTGTTGACCCATAAAATCATGAGCTAATAAATGGATTATTGTTTTTAGCCATTAAGTTTTGAGTTGGTTTATTTTATAGCAATTAATAACTGACACACAAGGAGAATATATTAGAAATATTGGGCATAACAATAATCATTGTTAAAATGTTAAATGAGTTGATTGAAACAGTCAACATTGAAGTGCTTTCCCAGAAGGTATCAAGAAAAAAAATTCTTGGATATGAAGAACAGATGTAAGATTATGCACACATCTCAGAATGAAAGAGGGGTTAGATAATAAAAAATGGGAAGAAATATTTCATGTTAATAATAACAAAGAATGTTATAGGACCTCGAACCAAAAACACATATGAATACTGAACAGAATATTTTGGCGAAAAAATAAGCAGCTAGAATAACAATAATAAAATTTTATTAAAGAAAAAAGAAATTTCTAAAAGATTATGAAGAAAGGAAAAAAGAAAACAACCAACGCAGATCAACAGAAACAAACACAGATCTCAGAAAATAAGAATTATATTGACAACAATCTTCTGAAAAGAAACATGGGGCACAAGAAAGTCTACAGAGCTATATTGTTAGTGTTAAAGAAAAAACACTTTGAAACTGAAATTTAAAAGCATGTAACCTATCACTTAAATTCAAGAGTGAAAAGAAGGATATTTTTAGCATACCCAATTTTAAAGAATGCTTAGATGATGTGTTATAGCAAGAAGAATAATGCCTTTAGGAGGCTATATTACTGTGTTCTGATATTAGTTCTGTATGTTTATCTTTTGAATTTACCAGTTTTGTTTTTTGCATATGATGTATTTGTTTTTAATAAATGCTTAATAAGAGTTTAAAATGAGTAATAAACTCATTTTGCTTGTTACATTGAATTAAATTTTTCCTTACATCAAATAAATTGAGCTTATGTTCATATGTTCCCAACCTTTGCTAATTTTAAATATATTTAAGCAGTCAGTTTCTGAGAGGATTGTGTTAAAAAATCTTGAACTGCAATTATTATTTCATATAATTCACTATTTTTTCATTTGTTCTTTTTTACAAAATGTTAATCAGGCTACATTTTAGCTGTATATACGGTGAGGAACATTATATCAACTTGTCATATTTCTTTTTTTTCTATAAATATATAACAACATTTTTTTCTCATGATATTTATTTTGCTTTGATTCTATTTGCTTAATATTTGCCATCTCAGTGTACATACCTGACTGGGACATCTTTTGCCCCACAGTGGCCACACCCCTGGTATCCCTTTAGTTTTTTTGTTTTTGTTTTTGTGGTCGCACTGCTCAGCTTGTGGGATATTAGTTCCCTAACCAGCGATCGACCCGGGCCCCCTACAGTGGAAGCGTGGAGTCCTAACCACTGGACCGCCAGGGGAGTCCCGTGATGTTCCTTTATACTGCACGCAGCCTTACAGTCACCTTTATGCTTTCCAGCCCAGAGATAGCAATGGGGCAGGTATGAGAGATCATATATTCTGAAGATGGGCTCCACAATATCTCCAGTCCCTCACCTTCTTCAATGTGACCATGTCGCTTTGCCAATTGGAGGTAAATTCTACTTCTCTGTTCCCTTGAATCTGAGTGGACCCTGTGATTGCTTTGTTCAGCAGAATATGACAGAAGTGATCACGCACCAGTTGAAGAGGACAGTTTCACTGGCCTTGCAGCTTCTGTTCTCCGTTCCTCACAAGTAAGAAACCACTGTAAGATGTGCAAATAACCTGATACTACCATGTTGTGAGAAGCCCAGCCCATGCGGAAAACACTGGGGAATGAAGCATCATTGCTTGAGAGTCGAAGAATGAAAGAGAGAAAAAGGGGCACCAAGGCATCACATATGGGAGGAAAGAAGTTATCTTGGAAGTTGATCCTCAGTTCTAGACACATCAGGTGGTACCACATGGAGCAGAAACAAGCCACCCTTCCACAATCTTCTTGATGGTTTGCTGTAAGGCAAGGTCTTGGAGCAGTATGTTACACAGCAACATATAACTGGAACAGAATTAGTAGCTGGAAGTGAGAAGATGCAGGTGTTAAAAAAGAAAATAAGGCTAAGTCAAGTGTCATTGGCTTTGGGACTGAGCAGAAGTTGGAAGCCTAAAGGTTTTTAAGGAGACTTAGTGGGAGCTGAGAAGATCATGCAGAAATTGTTATCAGAGGCAGGAGAAAAGTTGACATGCATTGTACAATGGTGGAAAGTTTAACAAAACTGCCACCTTCTTTAATTTAGAAAATAGAAAATATATCTAATGATGTGATGAATCTGAGCTTTACTAAGAAAATGCCAATAGGCTTATTTTAGCTGTGTATGCTAAGGCACACCTAGAGAGAGAAAAGCTAATGATGAAACTGTTCACATTTCAAGCAGAATTTAGAGAAAACATAAAGGAGCCAGAACCTGATAAATTCAAAAAATAAAACTTTTTGTCATCCCCAGACTGTGCAGATAGCAAAACACACTTACAATTAAGAAACGACTTCAAAATAAAAGTTAAACCAGGACATAGCCAGTAAAACAGGACTTCAGGATAAGTTCAAATCAAAGTTGCTGCTGTAAGAATCTTGATTAATAATTCAGCTAGAAGAAAAGGTCTCAAGAATCTTATATGTACATTGTAGATTCTCTCAACTAGACAATAGGGCAACTAATGACCTTAAAGGCATTATTCCACAGCCCCTAATTCTTAGTCCAAGGCAGAGAAGGAAATCTCTCAAAGAGATTTATTAATGTAATTTTTCTCTTATGGAGGAGACCCCAATAAGATCTATAGGAAACCCACAAAGCTTTTAAGAAAAGTGTATTGGCAGAAGTATCCAGAGCAATGAAAGGGAGATTTGTGACATTATTATAAAGCTCTCTCAGCAAACCCCACTCATAGCCCCTAGTCTTCTCCATCTCTGCTGCAGGCTCCGGTTTTCCCAACTCAGGACACAACTATCTTCTGTTTTCTTAAGAGTTTCTCACATTATTTGTATTAGTTATTTTGCTTGGCTGTGATATATGCCAAACTTTCTCAGCTTAGATATCTATAAGTATTTTTATATTAAGCTATAAAAGTATATAGAGCTTGATGATATAGCTATCCTACAGCTATTGCTATAGATAAATATATAGATATAGACGTAAAAATAGGTATAGGTACATGTATAGATATAGGTGTAGGTATAAATATTATCCAGGTACCTAGGTTTTTATGGAACTGTTTCCATCTGCAAGACACAAAAATAGGTGTTTTTGATCACTGTGTTAATAAAAACTGGCAATAATTATTTATGTGTGCCTGACACTGTGCTCAGTGCTTTATCTGTCATTCCATTTTTCAATAACTCTATATATTATTTCTGTTTTAAAGATAAGAGCAAGTAGGCTCAGAAAGTTTAAGTGATTTTATATATCTTCTAATTTACGGACCTGGCATTCTAAAAAGACATTTCTGATTCCAGCATTCTTAACTTCTATGCCTCACATTTAAATATTGTAAAAATCTTATTAAAGAATTGCAATTTCTTCTAACAAGTCATATGGTTATTATTCAGTTTGGATATATGCAATGTCTACCCACCTTCTGTCTCCTTATGTTGTGTGTGTGTCTGTGTGTATAATTACTCATTTATTCCAGTAAGACTTTATAACAACACAAAAAAACTCTGCCATTCTCCATTTTTACCTTCTATGTCCCAAGAAATTTGTGCTCCCTGAGCTTTTTCTTACAATGCACTTGCTATTTTCTTTAATTGCTTTTTGGATTTTTTTTTTAAGCTAAGGCCCATGGATGCACTTATTACACTCAGCAGTGGCTCCAGAGGCATGCACACTCTGGCTGGATGTGAGTAGTGAAAAAAAGCAGAAGAAATTAAGGCTTTCCTTTGAACTCAGGTGAAAAAAATCCAAATTGAGTAGCAAGCATTTTTTCCTACTTTTCTTCCCCCTGTGAGTTAGAAGATCTAGGATTCCATCAGTTATTATGTTACAAATAAAGTGGCATTGGGGAAATCTCTGCACTTCTTTTGGTCTCATTTTCTTCATTTGTAAAATGATAAGATAGGATAAGACTGAGGATTGCTCACTCACATGCACACAGAGGCCAGAAAATCACCACTCTATTCTGTGTCCTGAACAGTCAAAACTGGTATTATAAAATTGTTGACAGAGATGGAAACTATATGTTAGTGCAGATGAAATGGTAAAGTGGAGCAGATATTCCCTACATAGTATCTCAGAGTAGTTGAGGATGGAGGAGATTGTACTGAATTATCAATTGCTCATTCGGATTAAAAGGGCTGCTGACATTTAGGAATGTCGGTAAACTGTGGTCCACTGAGGATTTTTAAGTGAAACAAGAATTATCCACAATTGGATTGAATAAAATACATTACTCAAAAGCATCAGCTTATAACCTTTGGACAAACAGAACTATGCTGTGCTTTTCAATTACAAACTAAGATAATTTTAACTTAGTCTTCTGTGATTTTAACTCAGATATTAACTCGGTTCTCACAATCTGACCTGGTGAGAGCATCTAGTTCTTGTAATACCAAAGCATGTCTCCCATCTTATAAGTTGTCAAGAAAGACCTAAAAACAAACATTTTAAAATCTTCAAATTCGTATTCTATGCATATGTAAGAATTATTTTCTCTTTACTTATCTGTCTGTTTCTTTGACAAAGATCCACTGTGCTCAGAGGACTGTGTTAAGACAGCTTTCAGAGTGCCCCTCCAAATGCTACTGCTTTATGTCATTTCCAAAACCCTTTTCTTTCTTTTCACTCCATTAGAAAGCATCATTTTAGAAGGAAGTGAAATTGTGACAGGAGTTATGTATTGCATATAACCTAGTAATAACTGTAATAAATCCTTTAATTTCCCAGAGAAATATATTGAAAAATTAACTGTGTTTGTCAATTATAAAACTATTCTGAAGGCTATTATTTTAAATAATACATTTACTAAAAAACATTGATGACATTTTTCCTTGATTAAAAAAAACCATAACCATAACCATTTGTCAAAAATTCTGCTGCGGTATTGCTCCTTTCTGAAATTGTATTTTTTTGCAAATTATTCTGCCCTAAAAATAGGGGAAGAGAGCTATTTAAAATTTCTCTTTTTGTCTTGCAAAAGGAGACATTTGGGGCATTTCCTTACAATCTATTGAGTATAACAAAAAGTGGACAACCAAAGAAATAATAGATAGGACACACGAGAAGATGGCAGAATAGTAAGACGTGATCACCTTTCTCCCCACAGATACACAGAAATACATCTACACGTGGAACAACTCCTACAGAACACCCACTGAACGCTGGCAGAAGACCTCAGACCTCCCAAAAGGCAAGAAACCCCCCACGTACCTGGGTAGGGCAAAAGAAAAAAGAATAAACAGAGACAAAAGGATAGGGATGGGACCTGCACCAGTGGGAGAGAGTTGTGAAGGAGGAAAGGTTTCCACACACTAGAACCCCTTTGTGGGTGGAGACTGTGGGTGGCGGAGGAGAGCGCTGCAACAGGGGTGCGAAGGGCAAAGCGAAGAGATTCCCGCACAGAGGATCCGGGCCGACCGGCACTCACCAGTCTGAGAGGCTTGTCTGCTCACACGCCAGGGCGGGCAGGGCCTGGAGTTGAGGCTCGGGCTTCGGTCGGAGCGCAGGGAGAGAACTGGGGTTGGCGGCGTGAACACAGCCTGCAGGGGGTTAGTGCGCCACAGCTGGCCGGGAGGGAGTCCGGGAAAAGTCTGGAGCTGCCGAAGAGGCAAGAGGCTTTTTCTTGCCCCTTTGTTTCCTGGTGCGCGAGGAGAGGGGATTCAGAGCGCTGCTTAAAGGAGCTCCAGAGACGGGCGCGAGCGCGGCTATCAGTGCGGACCCCAGAGACGGTTGGGAGACGCTAAGGCTGCTGCTGCCGCCACCAAGAAGCCTGTGTGCGAGCACAGGTCACTATCCACACTTCCCTTCCGGGGAGCCTGTGCAGCCGCCACCGCCAGGCTCCCGGGATCCAGGGACAACTTCCCCGTGAGAACGCACGGCGCGCCTCAGGCTGGTGCAACGTCATGCCGGCGCAACGTCACACTGGCCTCTGCCGCCGCAGGCCCACCCTGCACTCCACGCCCCTCCCTCCCCCCGGCCTGAGTGAGCCAGAGCCCCCGAATCAGTGGCTTCTTTAACCCCGTCCTGTCTGAGCGAAGAACAGACGCCCTCCAGCGACCTACATGCAGAGGCGGGTCCAAATCCAAAGCTGAGCCCCTGGGAGCTGTGCGAACAAAGACGAGAAAGGGAAATCTCTCCCAGCAGCCTCAGGAGCAGCGGATTAAATCTCCACCATCAACTTGATATACCCCGCATCTGTAGAATACCTGAATAGACAACGAATCATCCCAAATTGAGGAGGTGGACTTTGGGAGCAAGATATATTATTTTTTCCCCTTTTCCTCTTTTTGTGAGTGTGTATGTGTATGCTTCTGTGTGAGATTTTGTCTGTATAGCTTTGCTTCCACCATTTGTCCTAGGGTTCTATCCAACTGTTTTTTTTTTATTGTTGTTCTTTTTGTTTTTTTCTTTTTAAAAAGAAAATTTTTTTCTTAATAATTATTTTTTATTTTAATAACTTTATTTTAGTTTATCTTACTTTATTTTATTTTATCCTCTTTTCTTTTTTCTATTTTTTCTCCCTTTTATTCTGAGCCGTGTGGAGGACGGTCTCTTGTTGCTCCAGCCAGGCATCAGGACTGTACCTCTGAGGTGGGAGAGCCAAGTTCAGGACACTGGTCAACAAGAGACCTCCCAGCTCCATGTAATATCAAATGGTGAAAATCTCCCAGAGATCTCCATCTCAACACCAAGACCCATCTTCACTCAACGACCAGCTAGCTACAGTGCTGGACACCCTATGCCAAACAACTAGCAAGACAGGAACACAGCCCCATCCATTAGCAGAGAGGCTGCCTAAAATCATAATAAGGCCACAGACACCCCAAGACACACCACCAGATGTGGACATGGCTACCAGAAAGACAAGATCCACCCTCATCCACCAGAACAGAGGCACTAGTCCCCTCCACCAGGAAGCTTACCCAACCCACTGAACCAACCTTAGCCATTGGGGACAGACACCAGAAACAACGGGAATTACAAACGTGCAGCCTGCAAAAAGGAGACCCCAAACACAGTAAGATAAGAAAAATGAGAAGACAGAAAAACACACAGCAGATGAAGGAGCAAGGAAAAAACCCACCAGACCTAACAAAAGAAGAGGAAATAGGCAGTCTACCTGAAAAAGAATTCAGAATAATGATAGTAAAGATGATCCAAAATCTTGGAAATAGAATAGAGAAAATAGAAGAAACATTTAACAGGGACTTAGAAGAACTAAAGAGGAAATAAGCAATGATGAACAACAAAATAAATGAAATTAATAATACTCTAGATGGGATCAATAGCAGAATAACTGAGGCAGAAGAACGGATAAGTGACCTGGAAGATAAAATAGTGGAAATAACTACTGCAGAGCAGAATAAAGAAAAAAGAATGAAAAGAAATGAGCACAGTCTCAGAGACCTCTGGGACAACATTAAATGCACCAACATTGGAATTATAGGGGTCCCAGAAGAAGAAGAGAAAAAGAAAGGGACTGAGAAAATATTTGAAGAGATTATAGTTGAAAACTTCCCTAATATGGGAAAGGAAACAGTTAATCAAGTCCAGGAAGCACAGAGAGTCCCATACAGGATAAATCCAAGGAGAAATACGCCAAGACACATATTAATCAAACTATCAAAAATTAAATACAAAGAAAACATTAAAAGCAGCAAGGAAAAAACAACAAATAACACACAAGGGAATCCCCATAAGGTTAACAGCTGATCTTTCAGCAGAAACTCTGCAGGCCAGAAGGGAGTGGCAGGACATATTTAAAGTGATGAAGGAGAAAAACCTGCAACCAAGACTACTCTACCCAGCAAGGATCTCGTTCAGATTTGATGGAGAAACTAAAACCTTTACAGACAAGCAAAATCTGAGAGAGTTCAGCACCACCAAACCAGCTTTACAACAAATGCTAAAGGAACTTCTCTAGGCAGGAAACACAAGAGAAGGAAAAGACCTACAATAACAAACCCAAAACAATTAAGAAAATGGGAATAGGAACATACATATCAATAATTACCTTAAATGTAAATGGATTAAGTGCTCCCACCAAACGACACAGACTGGCTGAATGGATACAAAAACAAGACCCTTGTATATGCTGTCTACAAGAGACCCACTTAAGACCTAGGGACAGATACAGACTGAAAGTGAGGGGATGGAAAAAGATATCCCATGCAAATGAAAATCAAAAGAAAGCTGGAATAGCAATTCTTATATCAGACAAAATAGATTTTAAAATAAAGACTATTACAAGAGACAAAGAAGGACACTACATAATGATCAAGGGATCAATCCAAGAAGGAGATATAACAATTGTAAATATTTATACACCCAACATAGGAGCACCTCAATATATAAGGCAAATACTAACAGCCATAAAAGGGGAAATTGACAGTAACACAATCATAGTAGGGAACTTTAACACCCCACTTTCACCAATGGACAGATCCTCCCAAATGAAAATAAATAAGGAAACCCAAGCTTTAAATGATACATTAAACAAGATGGACTTAATTGATATTTATAGGACATTCCATCCAAAAACAACAGAATACAAATTTTTCTCAAGTGCTCATGGAACATTCTCCAGGATAGATCATATCTTGGGTCACAAATCAAGCCTTGGTAAATTTAAGAAAATTGAAATCATATCAAGTATCTTTTCCGACCACAATGCTATGAGACTAGTTATCAATTACAGGAAAAGATCTGTAAAAAATACAAACACATGTAGGCTAAACAATACACTACTTAATAACCAAGAGATCACTGAAGAAATCAAAGAGGAAATAAAAAAATACCTAGAAAAAAGTGACAGTGAAAACACAACGACCCAAAACCTATGGGATGCCACAAAAGCAGTTCTAAGAGGGAAGTTTATAGCAATACAATCCTACATTAAGAAACAGGAAACATCTCAAATAAACAACCTAAACTTGCACCTAAAGCAATTAGAGAAAGAAGAACAAAGGAAACCCCAAAGTTAGCAGAAGGAAAGAAATCATAAAGAGCAGATCAGAAATAAATGAAAAAGACATGAAGGAAATGATAGCAAAGATCAATAAAACTAAAAGCTGGTTCTTCGAGAAGGTAAACAAAATTGATAAACCATTAACCAGACTCATCAAGAAAAAAAGGGAGAAGACTCAAATCAATAAAATTAGAAGTGAAAAAGGAGAAGCAATAACTGACACTGCAGAAATACAAAGGATCATGGGAGATTACTTCAAGCAACTCTGTGCCAATAAAATGGACAACCTGGAAGAAATGGACAAATTCTAAGAAATGCACAACCTGCTGAGACTGAACCAGGAAGAAATAGAAAATATGAACAAACCAATCACAAGCACTGAAATTGAGACTGTGATTAAAATTCTTCCAACAAACAAAAGCCCAGGACCAGATGGCTTCACAGACGAATTCTAGCAAATATTTAGAGAAGAGCTAATACCTATCCTTCTCAAACTCTTCCAAAATATATCAGATGGAGGAACACTCCCAAACTCATTCTACGAGGCCACCATCACCCTGATCCCAAAACCAGACAAAGATGTCACAAAGAAAGAAAACTACTGGCCAGTATCACTGATGAAAATAGATGCAAAAATCCTCAACAAAATACTAGCAAACAGAATCCAACAGCACATTAAAAGGATCATAGACCATGATCAAGTGGGGTTTATTCCAGGAATGCAAGTATTCTTCAATATATGCAAATCAATCAACGTGATACACCATATTAACAAATTGAAGGAGAAAAACCATATGATCATCTCAATAGATGCAGAGAAAGCTTTCAACAAAATTCAACACCCATTTATGATAAAAACCCTCCAGAAAGTAGGCATAGAGGGAACTTTCCTCAACATAATAAAGGCCATATATGATGAACCCACAGTCAACATCGTCCTCAATGGTGAAAAACTGAAACCATTTCCACTAAGATCAGGAACAAGACACGTGTGCCCACTCTCACCACTACTGTTCAATATAGTTTTGGAAGTTTTAGCCACAGCAACCAGAGAAGAAAAAGAAATAAAAGGAATCCAAATTGGCAAAGAAGTAAAGCTGTCACTGTTTGCAGATGACATGATACTATACATAGAGAATCCTAAAGATGCTACCAGAAAACTACTAGAGCTAATCAATGAACTTGTTAAAGTAGCAGGATACAAAATTAATGCACAGAAATCTCTGGCATTCCTATGCACTAATGATGAAAAATCTGAAAGTGAAATCAAGAAAACACTCCCATTTACCATTGCAACAAAGAGAATAAAATATCTAGGAATAAACCTACCTAAGAAGATAAAAGACCTGTATGCAGAAAATTATAAGACACTGATGAAAGAAATTAAAGATGATACAAATAGATGGAGAGATATACCATGTTTTTGGACTGGAAGAATCAACATTGTGAAAATGCCTCTACTACCCAAAGCAATCTACAGATTCAATGCAATCCCTATCAAACTACCACTGGCATTTTTCACAGAACTAGAACAAAAAATTTCACAATTTGTATGGAAACACAAAAGACCCCAAATAGCCAAAGCAATCTTGAGAATGAAAAATGGAGCTGGACGAATCAAGCTCCCTGACATCTGATTATACTACAAAGCTATAGGAATCAAGACAGTATGGTACTGGCACAAAAACAGAAATATAGATCAATGGATCAGGATAGAAAGCCCAGAGATAAACCCACGCACATATGGACACCTTATCTTTGATAAAGGAGTCAAGAATATACAGTGGAGAAAAGACAGCCTCTTCAATAAGTCGTGCTGGGAAAACTGGACAGGTACATGTAAAAGTGTGAAACTAGAACACTCCCTAACACCATACACAAAAATAAACTCAAAATGGATTAAAGACCTAAATGTAAGGCCAGACACTATCAAACTCTTAGAGGAAAACATAAGCAGAACACTCTATGACATAAATCACAGCAAGATCCTTTTTGACCCACCTCCTAGAGAAATGGAAATAAAAACAAAAATAAACAAATGGGACCTAATGAAACTTAAAAGCTTTTGTACAGCAAAGGAAACCATAAACAAGACGAAAAGACAACCCTCAGAATGGGAGAAAATATTTGCAAATGAAGCAACTGACAAAGGATTAATCTCCAAAATTTACAAGCAGCTCATGCAGCTCAACAACAAAAAAACAAACAACCCAATCCAAAAATGGGCAGAAGACCTAAATAGACATTTCTCCAAAGAAGATATACAGATTACCAACAAACACATGAAAGAATGCTCAACATCATTAATCATTAGAGAAATGCAAATCAAAACTACAATGAGATATCATCTCACACCAGTCAGAATGGCCATCATCAAAAAACCTAGAAACAATAAATGCTGGAAAGGGTGTGGAGAAAATGGAACACTCTTGCACTGTTGGTGGGAATGTAAATTGATACAGCCACTATGGAGAACAGTATGGAGGTTCCTTAAAAAACTAAAAATAGAATTACCATACGACCCAGCAATCCCACTACTGGGCATATACCCTGAGAAAACCATAATTCAAAAAGAGTCTTGTACCAAAGTTTTCATTGCAGCTCTATTTACAATAGCCAGGACATGGAAGAAACCTAAGTGTCCCTCGACATATAAATGGATAAAGAAGATGTGGTATATATATACAATGGAATATTACTCAGCTGTCAAAAGAAATGAAATTGAGTTATTTGTAGTGAGGTGGATGGACCTAGAGTCTGTCACACAGAATGAAGTCATTCAGAAAGAGAAAAACAAATAACGTATGCTAACACATATATATGGAATCTAAGAAAAGAAAAGAAAAGAAAAAGGTCATGAAGAACCTAGGGGTAAGACGGGAATAAAGACACAGACCTACTAGAGAATGGACTTGAGGATATGGCGAGGGAGAAGGGTAAGCTTTGGCAATGTGAGAGAGTGGCATGGACATATATACACAAACGTAAGGTAGATAGCTAGTGGGAAGCAGCCGCATAGCACAGGGAGATCAGCTCGGTGCTTTGTGACTGCCTGGAGGGGTGGGATAGGGAGGGTGTGAGGGAGGGAGATGCAAGAGGGAAGAGATATGGGGACATATGTATAACTGATTCACTTTGTTATAAAGCAGAAACTAACACACCATTGTAAAGCAATTATACTCCAATAAAGATGTTAAAAAAATAATTATTACTGGACTGAAGAGACACAAAACATGAGAACAAATTCTTCTTAAGAGCGTAGGATCAATCTAGATACCATCTCTATTTCTCCTTGACCCTGTTGTGCCGGATCAATGCTTTGTATCTGGTAGGTACATTTTTTTTTTGAAATATAGTTGACTTACAATATTGTGTTAGTTTCAGGTGTACAGCAAAGTGATTCAGTAATATATTTTTTTCAGATTATAGTCAATTATAGGTTACTACAAGATATTGAATATAATTCTTTGTATTATGCAGTAAATCTTTGTTGCTTAAAAAAAAAAAAAAAAACTAAGGATACGGATACCATACCAAGAAAAAGCAGAGTTCCCTTTCACCTTAATCAAGTAATCAGACATATGAATGTAATCTACAACTAAATAAGAATTATAAACAGGACAGACATTTGGGGGGGAGATTTAACCAAGTTTGGGAGGCTCAAGTGTAGGGAAGTTATGCCTGACAAAGTAACAAGTTAACAGGAACATGAAGAGTTAACTAGGCAAAGAGTTGGAGGGTGGTCAAGGAGCTTTTCAGTAGGAGAAAACAACATAGGCAAAGGCCCTGTGACGGGGCAGGTGGTGGTGGAGAGTGTCAGTGTGTTCCAGAAATTGAAAGAAGGTAGTAAAACTTAAATAAGAAAAACAAAGGAGAGTAGAGGACCAAATGAGCCTAGAAAGGTAGGAAAAGGTCACACCATTCAGCTCCTTATAGAGCACGCTGAATGAGCTTCATGTTTATTCTAAGAAAATTTCAAAATCACTAAAGTACTTTAAACAAGAGATGTTGTGGGTGTTCTGGCTACAGTGTGGAGAATAGTTTGGAAAGTTATGAGAATAGATAAATGGGGTTTATTACATATACTTTTTGGCAACATTCTGATCTACGTGTAATTATCTTGTTATACCTATGTATATGAGGTGAGTTAAGAGAAGACTTACTGGATACTGGGAAATTTGGGGCAAGGACCTAAAAAAAAAAAGAATAGATAAATGACTTTGTTATTATAAGTATATAAAATATATTTTTAAAGTTAATTTATTTCCATTGCCAAAGCTCGTTTCTCTCCTCAGATTTATTTCATGAGTCACATATAAGTCCTGTCCTACTTTAACACTCAGGGTTAGAGTTAAGTTCTTTTTTTTTTTTTTTTGCCTCTCTTAAAAAATAAATTTATTTATTTTATTTTTGGCTCTGTTGGGTCTCCATTGCTGCGAGCGGGCTTTCTCTAGTTGCAGCGAGTGGGCTTCTCATTGCGGTGGCTTCTCTTGTTGTGGAGCATGGGCTTTAGGCATGCAGGCTTCTGTAGTTGTGGCCTGCGGGCTCTAGAGCACAGGCTCAGTAGCTGTGGCACACGGGCTCAGTTGCTCCGAGCCATGTGGGATCTTCCTGGACCAGGGCTTGAACCTGTGTCCCCTGCATTGGCCGGTGGATTCTTAACCACTGCACCACCAGGGAACCCATTTTTTGCCTTTTTTGAAAAAAAAAATTTTATTGCAGTATAGCTGGTTTACATTGTTGTGTTCAACAGGTAAATCTTGTCTTTTATTATTTTCTAAATCATCCATATAATATCCAAGAAATTGTTATAATAATACTACTATATGTCCTAAACTAGCCAAAGCAAGTAAATGTAGGTGATGCTATTAATTTATATACTTAAGGATAAAAAAATTATACCTAACCCATAAGTATCATTCACACATCTAATTTAGCAATTTTAAGTAGTTTTGTTTTCTTTAATGGATGTTTTGACATGGAACATGTATATTTATCCTTCAGCTTAATGTATTTTCTAAATATGATTAAATCCCTTTTTAAACTCTTGATGGAAACTCATCTTCTCCCCAAAATAACAGTGAGTGGATATGGTACGAAGGTGGCTCCTTTACAGAAAAATGCACTTTTCAATCTCAATACATATCTTTAGAAATGTTCTTTTAGTTTATGCTGATTTACAGATTACTAGCGATTTAATTAGGCCAGCGGTTACTAAAAAATCTCAATCTTATTTTTATAAGCTACTGTCAATTAAAAATGAACCAGAAGAAAAATAAAGGTTTAAAAAAAATGTTGGCATAGATTGGTAGATAATGGAGTTATTTTTATTCCCCTCATATTTTTCCAGACATAATAATACATTTTTCTTGGAGGACAATTAGCAGTAAATATGTAACAACATAGACAACAGCTACATATCTGCAAGTAGAGGTGAAAATCGGTTAAGTAATGTGCTATGAAAGTTCTTGCCCACAAGAGGCTAATATTCTTGTGATACAATACAATATATTCGTACTAGGAAGAGAATCATATGTTATATTCCCTAGTCATTTTCATAACATATCCTGTCTAGTTTAAATGTGAGATTTCAAAGGTCCTATCTGTCTCCTATTTTATGAAGATTTTCTGCTCTGTCAGGAGACATTTACAGACTGAAAGGAAATGGCTTCATCAGTGCTGCTTAAACCCAGTTTCCTACTAGAATATTGCAGGTAATTTTCCAAAAAAATTCCATCTTTGGCGGCAATTATTTATCAGGTGTCTTTGATAAACGAATATTATGACTTGTATAGTGAGTTAACAAAATGGAAGAAACAACTTTACAGCTCAGAACTATGTCAATTAAAATATGGTAGGAAATTTTCAAGAAACTCATATAATACAGAATGTATCAGAAACACTATTGATTTTGGTCTTTTTTTTTTTTTTTGGTAACGTCACTTATTTTAGCTATTAAAAAAAATCCCTTGAAGATGTCAATACTGCGGATGAATTAATGAAAGATCCCTAGTGGGCCTGGAGCTTTATTATTTTCTATAGAGAACTATGTGTACGTAGCTAAATACTACTTACTTTCGAATCAGAAGAGCAAGTGTCCTACACCGATTCTTTACAGGGTTTTGGAAATCCTCATCACTCATTGTTATAGGGTGCAGGCTCAAAGGAAACCAGTGACAGTGTAAATTGGGTTCAAGAGGCATTAATTCTGCCTTGTATCCTATAAGTAGTCTCTACCGCAATGCTAACTTCGGAGAACTGTGTCAAAGCACCCTCTTCTAGGACAGCACATTGAACTTATAAAAGCTAGCAGTTTATAAGCTCTCTCTTTCAACAAAATCACATCTTGAAATTTGGCCATATGTGAGCAAAACCTTCCCTTGGAGAAGCTGAACTTTTCCCATATGTCGGCTTTTCTCAGAAAGTAAAAACTCGTGGGTCTCCGTCAGGGAGGCAGCATTACTCAGCAAGCGGTAGTTCAGAACTCAAAAGTGAGAAGAGAGTTTGCCAAGCAAGCAGGATGTGGTGGATGGTTAAAAGTCCTTGTGCATGTGTGTGTGTAGGAAAATTAATGGACTCTTCAAGGAAAAAGTTGCAGCCATAACCTGGAAGGATTAGGGGAGCAGAGCAAAAGCCTTAGCATCTGCCTGACTCTGTCTCTTGGTGAGTGAAGAAATGAATAGAGGACCTAAGAGCCTCTGTCACAGACCAGGTCCGGGATGTGCACTCTCATTCCATCAGCACTGAGGTTTGAGCAGAAGTGCAACCCTTCAGCCCCAGGCACAGCCCAGGAGGCAGGCCCCCATTTATGAGAATTTGATCTCAAATATAGACAATGCTGGCCAATGGGATATGGGAGGAATAAAGACATGGACAAAAGGTTTGGGTGCCCCTCTTTTTTTTCCCCTGGGATTTCCTTCCTGAATTTCCTGGATCCCCCTTCAGATGCAAGGACCACCCATTGGTCTAGGAATATTTCAGTGGCCACTTCCTTGGCTACATTACAACGACCTGTGTCCTGGGAAAGCAAAGAGAAGGGAAAACATGTTAGACATACTTGAGTGGACGGATTTAGCAAAGACCAACTTTCCCTTCTTCTACCTTCAAATTGCTATTGAGAAATACAGTGGTTTCCCTTAAGAAAAATTTTAACGTCGCCACTGTTTCATTGAAGGATTTTTTTTTTCCAAAAAATTATTTTTGTAAATAAGATTTTTGGATGCAAAAAATAATTACTATCCATTCTTAAACATGTCAACATTCTACTGCCAACTTGCGTCGCTGACCAGTTTTCAATGAGCCTCCCTCCCCCATCGGTGACCTGTTTCCTTTGTCATCTATTCACCATCTACTAACTGCTCTAACCGTGCACTAGCCACTCTTTCTCAACTCCACTCCCATCCACTCATCCCCCCGCCCTAACACACACACACACACACAACCCCCACGCTGGCACAAGAATCGCACGTGGGTCACACAACTCCCTAGGGACCTTCTGCTATTTTTTTTCCCCTTTGATCCTTCTACAAGTACATACGTGGGCAGGTACACCCGGATTTTCTGAGACGCTCCTCCGGGCTCTCCATCCGTCAGCTCACCCCTTGCTCCTTTCTCGAGCCTGTAGCTCCCCTTGCAGGCACCAAGTTCAGATGGAGTTGGCGTTCCGCGGGCGCGCAGTCTCTCTCCCTCTCTGTGTTCTCTCTCTGTCTCTGCGTCTCTCTCTCTCTCTCTCTCCCTCTCTCCCCTCCCCTTTTCTCTTGGTCCGGCGGTCTGGCGTTCTCCTTCTCTCGCTCTAGCTCTCCATTCCATCCTGCCCCATCTACCCACTTTCCATTAAATGGACGGAAACACACACACACACGCACGCCCGCACGCAAGCACGCGCGCGCCCTTCTCTATTTGATCACTTTACCCCACCGTCGAGGGCCTGCAGCTTCCGGGAATCAAAGGGCCAAAAGCTTGACGGAAGGAGTCTTCGAGGTTGCTTCCAGGGCTCGGGGATTCCCCCCGGCCTTGAGGGTGACCTCATTGCAAGTTATTGGTCTGTAGACCTCTACCCTCTCCCAGCGGCTCTGCTGGGAAAACGAGGGCAGGACAGCAACGAGCGTGCGCCCACGCGGGCTGCCCCGAGCCGCAGCAGCAGGTGCCAGAAGGTGGAGGTCAGGCCGGGAGCCCGGCGGCGGCAGCAGCCCGGCAGCCACCAGTCTCCGGGCCACTCTCCCGGCCCTTGCCTCTCTCTCCTGCCTTTTGAGGTGACCCTAGTTTTCGCAGCAAAGCGCCTGTCCGCTTTCTACCTCCTTTAATTCTCCCTACGCCCACCTCCTCACCGCCATCATCCCCAACAGGAGTCCCAGTCCGGTCTGCGGAGTGGGAGGCGCGGGGTCTGCGGCTGAACGCCCCTGGGGTCCCGCGCCGCCGAGGCGGGGGCCGGGGGTCGCCGGCCTCTGCTTGACCCGGAGGTGCGGCTAGCGGCCGGTGGGCGCGGGCGGAGTCTGTAGCGCCTGGAGGGCGGGACGCAGCCGGGAGGGTAGGAGGTGGCGCTGCAGCGCCCAGGAGGGACTCCCCGCTCCGCGCGCTCCAGCCCTCCTCGGGCCGCCCCGGGTTTACTGTGCTTCATATTCATTTATTTGCATTTTACAAACTGGTTTTTTTTTTCGGAACTGTTTACCTAGCAACTCTTCTTTCTTTCTTCCTTTCTTTCTTCTTTCTTTCTTTCTTGTTTTTTTTTAATTTCCTCTTTCTCTCCGAGTTGAACGCGCTGCGCGCGCGCGCGCGTCTGTCCATGAAGGGGTGGGGTAGGAGGTGATCTGTGTTTGCCTTGGGGGTTTTAAATATTTTGGGGAGGGTGAAGGAAAATTGCTAGAAGCCCGTGTCTTCGCAGGAGCAGTTTGTTGCGGGCGACCTCCGCATCAGGCCAGGTGATAAAACGCGAAACTTCTAATGCTGCCTTTGCCTCCGGCGCGCCCCTGCCTCGTCTCCCAGCCCGAGACCGGAGTAAATGGCAAAGCCTTCACCCCCGAAGGGAGACAGAACCCGTTTCTTCTAGACAGATGGAATATGAGGGGTGGGGGACAGATCTACCGGAAATTCTAATCGTTAAAAAGTGAAAATTTGAACCCCCAAAGGGATTTTCCCATGGCGGCCCCTCCCCCTTGCACGCCTTTTATCCCGCACGAGGATGCAGCTCGGGATTTGCCGGCGCGCTTCTGGCCCCCTCGGCCCAGGCTGGCCGAGTGACGGATCCCAGCCTGGTCCTCTCCCCGTCCCCCTCCCCTCCCCCCCGCCGGGATCGGAGCTGGTGTGCTGTCCTTGCTGCTGCCGCCGTCGCCGCCCCATTCCGCTGCGCACCAGCCCCGGGGGCGCCGGCCGCGCGGAGCTGCCCGATTTCACGCCGGCCCCGGGCTTCCCGGAGGGCCGCGCAGCCCCAGGCGATGACTCAGGCGCCCACCTGGTAACTGTCATTTTCCCGCTCCCTCCACCCCCACCGCCCTCCCGTCCCCGCCCCCCTTTGCCACCTCGGTTCCCCTCCACCACCCTCCGGCCCTCCTCCCAGACGCCCACCCCCCGCTCCTCTTTCCGCGAGATCGCAGAGGTGGCGCGCAGCCCGGCGAGCCGATGACCGACCCCTTCCTCCGGTCTTCAATGCCTCAGCGGAAGATCCCCAAGGGCTGGAGAGAGGAGGGCTGCTGGACATCCTCCCTCGGAGGCTGCTCCGACCTGCTGCTCGTGGTGTATGAAACTGGGGACTGAGCGAGCCCCAGCCGCAGCCGTCCGCTCCGTGGCTGCCGTCGGTCCGGACTGGGCCCCGCTCCTCTCGCCGCGCCCGCCGCCCGGCCCCGGCTCGGGACACCCCAGGGCTCGCCCGCGCGCCGACTGCCCGCGCGCCCTCCTGACGGCTGCGGCGGCGGCGGTGATGCAAAGGAGGAGGGTGCTGCCGCCGGCGGCGCTGATGGTGGCGCCCGGCGCCCGGGTGTGAGGCGCGCGTCACGGCGAGGATGCTGCTGGCCTCGCGGCGCTGAGAGGGCGAGCGCGAGCCCGGGGCGGAGGACGCACGGGTCCGGATCTTGCTGCCGTGTGGGCTCCGATCTCCTTCTTTCCTCTCTCACTTCCCCCCACCCCAACCCCCCTTCATTTGCTCTTGGTTTGCATATCCAAAACACCTCTCGACTCCGACCTCTCCCCGACCACTGGAAGTCTCCCTGTCTCTAAATGGAATTAGTGGAGATCGGAGCCTCGGGTGTAACGAACAGACATGATCTATGGACGCAGTTTGTTTCACAGTGAGTACCTTTCCCGCCGCGCCGGGGCTCTCCGGGTGCCGTCCTCCCCGCCTGCCCTCCCTCGTGGCCGAACGCGCAGGGAAAGCCTGGCCACCGCCGCGCTCCCGCCGGACCGCGCAGGCCCCGCGAGTCTGGGGCAGATGTAAACTTTCTGTATCGCAGCATCATAGAACCGGCGTGCGGGCTGCGCAAGGCGGTGGTCACTGGATCGCAGAATCTGCCGCGGAAAACAGCCTTTCCGTGGGCAGGAACATCCCGGGGCAGAGCATGGCGAGTAGTTCGGGGGTGGGCACGTGCGCAAGAGCGAGGTGGCCTGTGGAAAGAGGGAGAGAGCTGGCCTGATAGTTCCTTTCGGGGGCTTCTGAGCTCGGCCGGCCCGCCTGCCCACCCCCGTGGGTAGTTTGTGGTTCACCTGAACGCAGCCCCCGAGGGGAGGGCGAGGGCCAAGCTCAACTCTTCCGGAGAGTAGATAGCCCTCTAGTGTTGCTTCACGAGTGTGTGGTGCGCGTGCAATTGGGGCGGGCGGGGGGAGGATTGGAGGAAAATAGTGTCAGAAGTCATCGAGTAAACGGCAGTGTAAGAAAATATATGGTGGAAATCTCACAGTTTTATAAAGCCAGGATTAGGGTGGCTATGCCACGCAAAGGACCGGCTTTGCCGCTGTGTTAATCACAGCACACGCTCCACAACGTGATGCCAGCAGAACAGGAAAAGCTGAGTGAAAACACCCAAACTCCAGCTTGATACTGATGGCTGTACACCCGGGTGTGTGCGCGTGCGTGTGTGTAGGTGTAGAGACACGGCAAGTTAAAGTAAGACTTTTGTTTTCCTACCTGAGCACAGACAATAGCAACGACTGATATTTTCATCTAAAAGCAGAGAGCCAGGCTAGAGTACAAAGTACAATAATTGACATCATTTCTCAAATACTAATAGCAAGGCCCACAGACTTTTCCTGGAATAATCTTTAAGCATAAATTTGTAAGATCCTGTAGTGAGCTTTAGTTAAGGAAAGCATTATGAATTATACCTTCCCTTTTCCAAATGCGTTTTTAAGTGGATGTATGATTATACACCTAATGGAACTTAGGGCTTTTAGGTAATCGAGCAACAAAGTCAATAATAAAAACAGAAATAGAGAATGAAAAATCAGAAATTATGAAGACTAGATGACTTTCATGCTTTTCTCAGTTTTAGGCTTTGCAAAAATATTAAGTAAATCAAGGATATGGAAGTAAAACAGAAGGGCAAGTTTCAGTGGTCTTCGTAGATTTACTGTTAAGTTACAGATCAGAGGCGCTTTCTGATACTGGAAAAACTGACTCAATAAAATGCTTATAGAAATAACCTTTCTCAAAATTATAAAATATTTCTGGATAATACTAAATATTAAATCAAAGTTAAGGCTAGAAGAGATTAATTTCAGAGCTTAGAAAATGCTGAGGACTGGGGTTACTTGGTAGTTCATCATTTTATAAGAAATATTTTTAATTATGCTGCTTAATACCGTCAATCCACATTAGTCTGTTTTTCTTCTTTTCCCCTCCCCTGACCTGCCGTAGGATTTTGCCTAAGTATTTATTTTCTAAAACACAATAACATGGTTGATGAAAATACAACTTCTCCTTTTCACCCTTTTACCTGCTGTCCCTCTTTCTTCCTTTAGAGATGCTAGCAAGGTCATTCACAAAGAGCAGCTCAGACATACTCCTGAAATCCTGCTGTAATGGGACGTTAGTAGGTGACACTATTAACTCTTTAGTCTTGAAGTCTGCATTTGCCTTAGGAGTTTGGGTCTCAGCCATTCCTAACTGGCATTACTTCCTGAGGAGATTCCTAAGTTGTCCTGATTTGTACAATTTATCAGTACAAATTTGTACATTTTATCAGTTTTTGCAAGTTCTGAGTCTACTCGGAATAGCTAAAAGTGATAAAGTAACCTTCTTTGATATCATTTTATCTATAAATTGTTATGTTGTTATAGAATTTGATCATTTCGGTGTACATTAAGCTTTCTAATTTTTCTTTTTTTGTTTCAGTTGTAGCAAGTTTAATCATCCTCCATTTGTCTGGGGCAACCAAGCAAGGAACAGGTGTGTTTCTTTGGAAAAATGCAAGTGGAAGACCTCCAATCACTTGCATTTTCCTATTTTCCCCACATTCTTAATATTCCAGACTATCTGAGCATTTTATAGTGTGTATAATTGATTGGTTTTGACTACGACACCATTTAGAAGTTAATTTACTAATGGATATTGTAAGAATGTCCTCTCTATTTTTAGTTTTATAAAAAATTGGATAGTGGCTTAAAAAAAATTTTTTTTTTTCCAGAAAAGCAAAGCACCTCAGAAACGAAGTCTGTGCAGTGTGGAAGTTGGACAAAACACGCAGACGGAGGTGTCTTCACCTCTCCGAACTATCCCAGCAAGTACCCCCCTGACCGGGAGTGCATCTACATCATAGAAGGTGAGGAAGCCAGTGCCAGAGCTGGAGAAAACATTCAGCTAAATCTGGCCACCTCTAAGCTTTGGATGGACAATATGCATACAGACATTACAAAAATTGGTTTTGGAGACCGTACACATAAATATCTCTGAGTGAATCAAATAGCTGTAAAATCTGGGGTCCAGTTAATTATTGAAATTATTAGTAATGGTTTATAAACAGGTAAATTCTGGGAACTAAAAAGAAATCAACAGCAGTTTATTTCGCAGCTCATGTAATTGATTTGGAATTCTGCATTAATGGAATGGATGCATGGTTGGCATAATAGTACCTAATGTGTAACCGTTTGGGCAACTGGTATATTTTTGGCTTAATAATTAGTAGAATAACCTATACATTTGTTATTTTTCTCTTAAATAATATGAAGCACAAAAAACATATTCTCGTCGGAAGTACGTCTATGATCATATTTTCCAAATGTCAATCTGAATAGCAGTTGTCTTAATTTGTGCTCACAAGTGATATTTTCGTACTTTCATGCCAAAGTCAGGATTCCAAATGATGATGCTTCTTTTCATCATTTTTTCCCCAGCTTGAAGGATAAAAAGTGCTGAAAAAGGGATTCAGTTCTCTTTGAACATTTTCCATTTCCATTACCCTTGTAGACATGTCTCTATTAAGGATGATACTGATACATGAACATTTCATCTAGTGATAGAAGTTTTCAATATTATGTGTTAGTACTTAATAGCCCAAACCTTTCAACCTCCCCAACCCCTGTGTTCCCCCAACACACACACACACACACACACACACACACACACACACAGAGTTACCTTAACAAAGACGGTATTTATGCTCCCTGTTTACTTACAAGCAAGGAACATGTTAATTTGATAGATCTTTCAACTTAAAAGATGTTCTGGTTAACTGATTTCAAGAATTTCATTTAGAAATGATTTTTTTTTGTAATTTCTGGACCAAGATCTTTCCTCTCTTCTTGTCATGCTTCAAGTTGAACTTTTAGCAAAGATACACCATATTACAAGAAGAAGAGAGAGGAATAAGCTCTGATAATAAAAGCATAAAGTTGAGAAACTGAGCTCCGGCAGTTTTTCTTCCTCTTATGATAGATAGAAAAGGAGACTGAAATGTGGAAATTCTGGGTTAAAATTAGCTGTTCTTTCTATCAAGTTAATATTACATATCTGTTATATGTAGTAATACATATACTGTGTAATTGTATCGTGTAGTACTAGTTTAAGATCCTCGACTGATTGAATTTGAGGATGTGAAAACCCACAGATACAAATACAGAGGGCCAAGGTAGGGACTTGAGACTTGAACATCCTTGGATTTTGGTGTCCAAGGAGGGTCCTGGAACCATCCGCCTCCCCTCTCCCCTGCTGCCTGCAGGGACCTAGGGACGACTTGTGTACATATACATATATATATATACATATACATAGATATTTAATCATAGAAATTTGGTATTTCTGTTGTCCCTGCTGTACATATAAGGAAACTGAGGCACAGAAGGGTTAAATGTCTTGCTTAACTTCATATAACATAATCTGTGTTTTGAAGCAACAGTATTTCAGAACTACAAATTATTAAAAAGAATAACATCAACTAATTCTCTTGTAATTCAGAAGAAAATCTTTGCATGTTAATTGTGCTTTCATGTTTATTCTTATTGATAATTTAAATGCATTGCTAACATTTGATTCTAATACCATGCACATATGTGCATTCATTCGTAGTCATGTCAAGGACAAAACTTAAAAGTTGGGAAATAAATAGAACCTCCTGTCACTGTTAATCATACTTCTGTACCCATCTTGAAATACTTCATACTTGTCTTTTTTTCCATTCATACTTTCATTTAACAAATATTTGCTGAACCACTCTTGTTCAGAGAGTATTGAACAAAATAGACATGGTATTTGCCTTATGGAACTTACGATGTGGCCTGGGGACTATGCTTTTTTCAGTAAACAATCTCAGGTGGCCCCGAGATGAGCAGTTTTGGAATAGAAAGACAAGAAGTCTATAAGGAGGAAGAGATGCTTGCACTCAGTTCTAAAGAACATTCAGGAGATAATCGTCCTCTGTGTAGAATAGCGTGTGCAGAGGTTCAGAGCCGCGGTGAGGTTGGTTACACACGTGTAGTATCATAGGGTGTCTGCAGAGGGTGAGGAGAGCAGCAAGTGAGGAGTCTGAAGGGCAGGTGGCCTCAGATAAAGGAGAACTTGGCATCCATCTTCCACCCAGGCAAGTTTGGACTTTATGTTATAGACAAGCGAGGGCCATTGAAATAACTCGAGAAAAATAATAAGGTGAGATTTCGATGAAGAAACTAGAGGAAGAGAACATAAGCTGGAACTATTGTGAAAGGTGGAGTAAACCGTAGGAGAAGCCTGAACTACAGAAGTGACATTGATGGTGGAGTCAAGGGAACAAATGAGAGGTATTTGGGAAACCGAGTCTTGCGTGACCGGATGCAGGGATGAGAGAAGAGGCAATCTCAGGACTATTCTAAAGTTCTGGCTTGGTGATGTCTTACATGGAATTGCCATGTCAGATAAGGAATAGAGGTGGAGAAAGAGGGCGTTAAGGGAAAAATAATGTGTTCCATTTGGTGTTTATGGAGGTGTCTCATGAAGAGATTGGATGTGTGGTCTTCAGTTCAGTGGATAGCTCTGGGATAAAAATATATATTTATAGGTGATAAATATAGTGCTTGCAGTTGAGGCTGCGAGTATGAATAAAATTACCCAAAGCGTATTTGGAGCACTATAACTCTTTTGGAAAATCCAGATGCTTGGGTCTGCCTCCAGGAATTCTGATTCAATTGGGCTTAGACGGAGCTGCAGACATTATTATATTATAATCTCTTTCCATTGGGATGCTAGTGGCATCCAGAGCCCTGGTCTAGAGAGAGAGGAAAGAAGACATAGAATAGATTTCTGGAAAATGACATGTAAGGGAGGGCAGAGTAAGGAGAAAGTCAACACGGACTGTGAAGGAAAAGCCAGAGAATATCAGGATCCTATTGTTTTTGTAAGTCTCTAATTTTCAAGTAATCGTGTATCTCAACTCTATATACATTTTGATACCCACGCATGCAAGGCTTTAGTTTCAAAGCCATTCAAGGGTGATATTCAATATATATTTAAGAACTGGTGTGGGGGGGACAGTAGTCATTCCGAATGATTGCTGACCACGTGGGAAGCAGGGCCTGCCATGGCAAGACTTAACTTTCAAGTTTCTGGAGGGGACTGGTCTTTAAAGAGCATCAAGTGGCTAGAAAGCAACTGAAGGACTCAAGACAGCAGTTTACTAACTAGGATCAACGTGTGGCCATTTCAACAACTGTAATGGCTATTCTGGGGGTACTCTGGCTGAGTATCAGCCTGGAACGCCAGAATCTTGAACAGTTTTGACCATGACAAGGGAAGAATGGAAGGGCACTAGCTAATGCATCCATGTGGAGGTTTATGGAGCTGCTCACCCTATCAGGCTCTTCCATGGTTATTTAAAGAGCTGTAAACACGTTTATGAAGATAAATTCATTTATAATTCACCCAACAAAGATTTTTTTTTTTGAGAAATTCTCAATGACAAGTATTGTGCACGAATGCTGAAAAAAGAGGGTGAATAGATATGGGTTTTGTCTTTAGTAAGTAGATGTAGAGAGGAGATTTTTTTTTTTTTTAAGCAAGATTTTCCCACATAAACAGGAGTTGGATTGGAGGTATATATGTACTCAAGAAAGTGGGAAAACACACGAAAGCCTAAAAGAGCATGCTGTCTTAGAAAACATGATATGCCTGGAGTGGCCTGAACTTAGGCTGTATGTGAGGTGAAAAGACCCTGGCAGGGTGAGTTGTTGGATACTTCTAAGAAAGCTATACGTCAAGTGAATTGATCATCTTCCTATAGCTGATAGAGAGTTGCTGAATAAGTTTAAACCTGAGAATGACATGATAATATTTGCGTTCTAGGAAAATTACTCTTAATATCCCTCCACACACACTTCAATCTGATCAACACATCTAATTGGGACTATTTGAATGGGTTAACTCCATGCTGAACAGTTCTCAAGTTTCTGACCTTAAAACTGGATTCTCCTGAAGATGTGGGAAAAGTGACAGAGAGATGCCTCTCTACTTTTTAAACCTGAGTCAGCAGGTTTTCACAAAACTACTGTGATTTATTCATTCTGTGTTAGATATTGAAGTGGTCATTTTATATCAGATCATATTTTGTGCAACATCGTCAGTTTTAAGAAGCATCTCTTAGACATTATTATGGAAGTATTATCTCTTAGGATGCTAAGAATAACAAAGTTGCTTAGCGTTTCCATGCCTATCACAGTCAACATTTGATAGGAGTTATACAGATAAAATCTGAAGTCGAATCAGAGAAACCGAACTACGGATTTAAAAAGAACCTTCTAGGGCTTCCCTAGTGGTGCAGTGGTTGAGAGTCCGCCTGCCGATGCAGGGGACACGGGTTCGTGCCCCGGTCCGGGAAGATCCCACATGCCGCGGAGGGGCTGGGCCCGTGAGCCATGGCCACTGAGCCTGCGCGTTCAGAGCCTGCGCGTCAGGAGCCTGCGCGTCAGGAGCCTGCGCTCTGCAACGGGAGAGGCCACGACAGTGAGAGGCCCGCGTACCGCAAAAAAACAAAACAAAAAGGACCTTCTAGACATAATCTTTCTTTTTTTTTTTTTCCAGCTGCCCCAAGACAGTGCATTGAACTTTATTTTGATGAGAAGTACTCTATCGAACCTTCTTGGGAGTGCAAATTTGATCATATTGAAGTTCGAGATGGACCTTTTGGATTTTCTCCAATAATTGGACGTTTTTGTGGACAACAAAATCCGCCTGTAATAAAATCCAGTGGAAGATTTCTATGGATTAAATTTTTTGCTGATGGAGAGCTGGAATCTATGGGATTTTCAGCTCGATACAATTTCACACCTGGTAAGTGGGGGCTTGTTTTTTTCCCTGTATCTTTTCCTTCCTTCATTTTCTATTTTCATACTAGAAGAACTTTTGTAAGACAACTTTATAATTTCCAAAGAGTTTCCCAGTTCTATTTAAAACCAAACCTACAATACTTTCTCTTTTCATTTCATTAATTCTGAAAGGAAAATAATTTTTGTTTAAAATTTAGCCTACACTAGAGGTACAACGTAGTGACTCAGGGGTCTACATGGTCATCAGCAGCACAGTTAATTAGTTGGACTTCCGTTATGCTGAAACGTGTGATTTGAGAGGCCGTCTGTAATAGAGAAACTAATTATGCATTGAATCCCAATAAACTTGAAAAGGCAATTGCAATATTGTAAAATGTATCCATCAAAATGATCTTTGGAGAACTCAAATAGAAAATTCATTTGTTCTGAAAATTATAATTTTTTTTGAAAATTATAATTTTTAAAGCAAATGGGTCTTAGTATAAAGCAGTCAGTGTAATCTCTTTTCAGAAATGCAAATTCCGAAGAGTTGTGGTAAAAGGAAAAGTGAGCCCCGTTGCAGCCAAACACCCATTTCCAAGGACTGGCATGCATTAGCTGTTATATATAATTATCTATTCTATGTCAGTTGTCCTTTTAACCTGTTGATATTAAAAAGGGTCTGTGATGTTGACTGGCTCACTTTATGATGAGTTATCATTTAATATAATAAAAATTGGTTATATTTTTAAACTGCAAGAACATCAGGCTGAAGCAATTTGAGATTTGATGAAGTCACTTTTTTTTAATGGAAAAATGACTCAATTTACATAAAGGACATTATTTATTTATAATTACTTTTTTTAAGTTTGTACATATTGTTTTACTCAGGTTATAAAAGACAATACATTAAATTGGAATATATGTAAAATTTGTTCAAGTTTCCATTCCATGTTACAGAGGTAACATCAGAGCAGGACTATGATGCTCAGTTCAAGCACTAACATTTTTGAAATAATTAATATAAGATTAATGATGACTTTTATTGTGATATTATGGTTTAATAATATAATAATTAAAATAAGTAAGATATTAACCCTACCATATGCCTTAGCCTTAAACATTAGGAATATTTTTATAATATCTCTAAGAGATTGTGGTTTTTATTATGCTTTGCTAATAATATTGGATTGGTCACAAAAGTCATGGGTATTTCGCATGTGGCAATCAAACCAATTCGATGTGTTCCAGGAAGGTGTAAACACTGAGATTACTTTATTAGTGCTAGAGTTTTCAATGGAAATATATATATATTTTTTCTTAACTGCTCATTTTGAGTATAACTAGGATCTAAAAATAATGGCACATGGTATGATCTAGGCTTTTGTAAGTTATATTTTCACCTTGAGACTGGTGATCATGGGAACAACGTGAGGATCTAAGACTGTAGTTTCATTAGAAATGTAGGGTCAACTAACATACTTTATCGACTTAAGCAATTCTATCCACGTTTCTAGCTCTCCTTGAGATACATAAATGGTGGCGTTCAATCTGATATCCTAGGTTTTCCAAAGCTTTGTTCCCCAGCATTGTTCTTCGCTCCTTGTTTCTTTAGATCCACCTTGCTTCATCTGTAGAAGAAGATTTTATTACCAGGAACATCTGAATCAGAGGGGAATGTGAGGAGATGATTCCATGTAATTAAGAATGAGTTAAGGATAGACTGAGGCTTCTGCTGTCACTCAGAGAAGCTTGAGTGAAGGGTGCCGGGAAACCTACACTTGGCATCCGAGGGGAAAGCAGGACCATAAAAAGGAGTTGTGTAAAACTTCCATGACTGCACAAGTTGACACGCTGTGGCCCAAGGACGTTGCCTGAGTGGCGCAGTCATCTACAGCTCATTCCATAAAGAGGCAATATTGAGGAGGCCACTTAGTTAATGTAGGAGGAACTGGGTAGGGATTAGTGATCATTTAGACAGCGTTTAGGGAATAGGGAGTCAGGCGGGCTTTAGTTTAATTTGGGCTTCGTTTTTACTTGGTGGTATGCTTCAAGCGGTGACCTGTGGGAACTGAGAGAGCTCCTCAAGTCAACTTAATCATTTACGTGATAAAGCATTGCTGAGATCTCGAGGGCCCCAGGGTGGGATGCACATTGGAGGAGAGATCTTCCCACCCAGTCACCCCGAGAACTGGACTCCAGCACAGCTGTGAGGAACACTGGTTTTGGAAGCAGATTGGGCTTCCAATTCTAGATTTCTTATTTCTTGCTTGCTGTAAACTCTGGACATGATCCTTCATGTTCTATGCTTCAATATTTTTTTTTGTAAAGTAGGGATAATATTGATTACTCACAAGATTGTTTGAAGATTGTTTGATTATCGACCAATGCATATTTATGGATTTCTTCACTTCCTATAAGATCTCAACTGTTGATAGCTATTATTGTATTAATTTGATCACGTGTTCTTTAAAAGTAAAGGAGGCTTGGCATAGTTTATTGGGAGAGCAAGTGTCCCAGACTTTTTAAATGACAACTTCTCTTTCCCTGATTTTTTGGGATGGATATGAAAAACTAATACCACACGATGTCACTTTTCCTTATTAGGTTTAAGTGGGCCTAAGTCTCCACATGAGGCTTATAGTTATTTCTGAGAGCAGTCATAAAATATGTTAGAGCAGAAATAGCAGTGGGAAGGCTAGGTGGTCTTTATTATTTTTGAGAATTTACCGTAATCTGGGATCTGGATCTTAATTTACAGTCCCAGAAACTTGATGTCAGCAGTGAGTGTACCCACTCTTAGGAATGAATCATATTAACCAATATACCAATATACATACATGTGAATGTACACACATATACATATAAATACACATGAATATACATATATACATGTACATATATGTACACACATATAAACATACATACTTTTTTTTTTTTTTTTTTGCGGTACGCGGGCCTCTCACTGTTGTGGCCTCTCCCGTTGCGGAGCACAGGTTCCCGGATGCGCAGGCTCAGCAGCCATGGCTCACGGGCCCAGCCGCTCCGCGGCACATGGGATCTTCCCGGCCCGGGGCACGAACCCGCGTCCCCTGCATCGGCAGGTGGACTCTCAACCACTGCGCCACCAGGGAAGCCCACACATTCATTTTTAGTAAGAATTCTTAGAATCACACAGCTCAGTGTTTCTTGTAAGCGACCGTACATGGGCATCCAGATTAGAATCAGAACATTGTACAGTGAGTGTGAAATCCAAATATTGAAGCATGTTTAATAGCATCCAGCGAAGATACATGATGATTCATCTTGATAACATGGACCATTTTTCCCAATGATGCTCTAGGTCCCAAATTGCCATGGGTCAGTACCCCTGTCCAGCCTTCAGCTTCGGCCATGCCTGACTGGGACGCTAATTTGTGTCAACTCTTATCTCAAAACTTGTTTCTATCACTTAATATCTGAATATCTTTGACTTCCTTTCTGAGTCAACTTTAAAACATAGCCTTTTAATCCCTTGCTCCTGCGTTCCTAGGAGCTACTTCTGAACTGGTGGTCGCTGAGAACTAGCCAGCTGGAGATCATGTGTGGACTTGGAGGGCAGGAAGGCAGAGCCAGAGAAGATGCCACAGACACACACTTAAAGGGGTTTTCCGTCTTCAGGCACATTTTGATGACTCTGCGGTTTTTATGTTATGGATGTGGTTGTCTGTAGATACTGTGCCATTCCCTGGGTCCACAGTGCAACGGTGAATCACCTAGGAGTATAGTCTAGCATGCACAAGAAGGATCGTGAGACTGAGGAACAGTCAGAGAGAAGTCAGCCTGTCAAACCCCCAGGGCCTGCAGAAATGAAGGACAGTGTGAGGTTCGAAAAAGGGCCAAGGAACCCAGAGCCCTGGTGGGAGCCTGCAGGTGATGCCAGTTGGGAAAACCTCTCTTCTTCCTGTGCAAGCACAGTTGTGTTGTGAGGTCTCCTCAACATACACT